>NW_027273883.1:29382500-29640000 GCF_046630095.1 Trachinotus anak
CCTGTGGTGATGGGATCTTTTCATGGGGCCAAAATCCCTGGAGTCAAAGTGCTTGCATTCAGTCAGTCAGAGTCCTCTTTGGCATAATTTTCTATAAATTAATGATTATTATTTATTGTGTAATATTTGCTTCTAGATTGTGCATACAGTGTAGGGTTTTGTTTACTCTGACCTATTGGATGAAGCAACTCTCTGGATGTTGCATTATTAAGATGTGAATATCTTCTCAAAGACCCTGGGCATCTCAATATAGAAAGAAATATCTGAACAAATGTTTCAATGAAAATAACATACTTATAGAATTGAGCTTGATGCTTCTTGACCTTTTTAGACAAAAAATTCTCTATCACAAGGCCCACTTATTTGGCTTTTTCCTGAACCTTTCAGCAACATCTCACTGCTTTTCATCAACAGATGGACTTTGCTCATTTGTGATGGGGCTGGTTATGTTGCTGCCCGAAGTATGGATGGTTTTATTGTCATTGCAGCTTTCATGCCAATTCCACAATTAGGTCATAGGATAACTAAACAGTCTCAGTGATCGCTAAACTATTCCAAGCATTGATGAAGGCTACAAGATGTTGCTAAAAGCACCCAGAGAACCACATAAATGGACCTTATGGTAAGAATTTTTTTGATTAACTATTTTAATTTATGTTTATCAGGAAATGTTTCAGTATTGAAACTGAAAAAAAGAAAGAGAAAATTGCAGTACATAGACAGCACGGAGAGGATTAATTCATATTTTGTGGATGTGTGTCCATGCAGATTCATTATGTTACAAATGTTACAAAAAAGTCTTCAATGCTTGATTAAAATTAATTAACATATATATAAAATATATTATGTACATTTAAGTAAGGTTTATTGGCAGCCAGACAATAGCAAAGTGCTTCCCCATTGGTGGTGAGCTTTCAGAAGAGCCTCCTGCTGTTTAATATATATATTTCTCATATGACTCATTCTATCCTTTCCCCATGCCCACCATGGGCTGTTTGAGGGATGCTTAGATAATATGAATTCTGGAATATGTTTGATGTCTGAATGACATTTTTTATAACTCTGTTTGGATCTGACTTTAAAATGGTATCTGTCAAAGAGGAAATAGCTTTCCATCACTTGCCCATTTAAAAGTACCTACAGGTATAGCATATTTATGGTAATATGGAAATAGAATGCAGTGGCTCTGAATACAAACTCAGTTTTGCAGCTGCAACAAACAAAGAGATGACCTTGATGACTGAGAGGTCAGTCTGTTTCCTTGGACCAGGGTAAAAGTTAACGCTTCCACCTTTCAACTAGGATAAATGCAGAAATTACAGTCATGCCTGAGTGTTTTTTTAAACCTGTTTCAATTTGCAGTGCAAACAATGAATCAGACAGCAGCTAAAGCAATTAACAAGGAGAGACATTATGGTAATGAGAGTGTGGCGCTTGTAAGGTCACTCTCGTTGTGCATGTTAATCCACGACTCAGGACAGGGATTCTCTGCCACCAACTGAAGACAGCAAAGGACTGAGGTACAGAATTAGCTTATCTGATCTGGCACACACAGACATGTACCACAAAAAAAAAAAAAAAAAAAACACAGTTCATTTTATGGACTTATTTAATGGTCTTCATGATTTGGTGCAGTGACACAGAATGCAGAGTTTACAGCTTCAGTGAGAAAAGCTGCACCTAGGTCGTGTGCTAGGTGTGAAAAAACAAAATGGTCAGGCAGGTAAGCAAGGTGATAATTAAGCAGTAAACAAAAAAGTGAAACAAAGAATTGAGATATGTTGGGGGATGCCGTACTGAAATATTATAAAGCACAGAAGACTTGAAAGAACAGAACGACAGAAACAGACAGCATATTAACAACAGCCCGTCAGGCCTGAGGGTCCAGTGCTGTGAACAGTCAACTTGTCCAGTGATAATATAACAAGCAGCAATGTGAATTTGAGTTGTTTCAGTCCAGAGTCATTGCAGATTTAGAAATTATTTTCTTTAAAGACAGGCGGGTATTGTCATAATTTGCACTATATCATAGTAGCCATGATTCATGTATAAATACTTGATTGATTTTATGTCGTTTGGCATTGAGAAACCGTGGGAAGTACACCAGAAATGTGAGAAGCTACATCTTACAGGGTAAGGGAATTTATGTGCTTTTTATGCAACTGAGCCACAGTATGGCTTGTTATTGTATGGAAGCTACAGCTATGGACTGGAACATTAACAGACACTCAGGGAAATTAAGTTTGTTTAGTTCTTGTGAATAAAAGATGCAACCTGGATGAGAAAAGATAAACACAGTGTCTTCGTTGCTGCTCAGTTTTCTCTGTATTTTATAGATTTCTATTTTGTTGCTTTGGTACCAACTTTGCGACCCGTAACACAAAATTAAAAACAAATATAATCAAATTGACTGTCTTGTCACGTTCTGATACTGAGTCACTGTATTGTCCAGGCTGCTCTGAAGAAGGGCTCAGAGGGTGTATCATAAGCTCTTGTCCTGTAAATGCAATGATGGCTGAAGCTCATGGCAAGACTGGTACATTAACAGCTGATAACACTGATGCTGTCTATGTAGCAACAGCAAAACTTACAAATAGCTCCATTAAAATGAGAGAAAGACTATATGATGCAGATGAGTTTGTATGTTTGAATTGTGAAAAATTGTGAGGATCATATGGAGCAGCTGCAGTGAAGACTTGAAAAACATGTAACACACTTTTGTAATTTATATATATAAAAAATAAAATAATCAAATTAATTAAAATTAAAATGTATTTAAAAATAAAATTAAAAAATAAATAAATCGATCAAATATTAAAATGTATGATTAGAAAGCCACATTGGCACTTGTATGGAATGGTGGAGGATCTATTGTAAGGGTTTTTGATTGATATTAGCTCCTGATGTCAAATAAGTGTTTTGTAAAAAGAGCTGGTACAATAAGCTGTAACTTCAGCCTGCACCTTTTCAGACCGCAGAAGCTGTACGTTAAATTAAATATCAAATTTGAATTTTTTTTTTATTTCCATACAATGCAAACTGCAAATTCAACCATGAAATGTTAAACAATGGCACTGAGTGGAGAAGCACTATGAGCAAGTGGAGCCTCTGGATTGCTCACTCAGTGCAATCTGTCTTTATCTGCAAGTTGCAGCACATCAGCACTTCACCACTTAAACACACAAAAATGTAAATACAGCACACAAATGAAGCTGTTAATCAAACATTTATGGAACCTTTTACCATGTCAATATGCATTAGCTTCTGACTGATTGCCATTTGTCTAATTAATCAGCCCCCTCCTTCAAACTCATATGCCATTAATTCACTGATGAGCAGGGTCACAGCACACTCCTCACACATAAATCTTCCCCTGTCACTGATCCAAAAATAACCACCTTGCCTGATGACTCTCTACAGGACAGCATGGACTAAAAGAGACAAATATAATGATAATCAAGGATGAACAGAAATATTTTATTTTGCCTTGTTTGTTCTTCTCTGTGTGGAGTTAAGACATCAACTTTCAGACTCCATGTAGCAGCCTCTGCTCAAAGGTAGTTGCTGTAAAGGCAATTGTCTGAGCTTTTTGTGTTTTGAAAAGGTCCAGTTATTACAAACAGTCCATTTCAGGTCTCAAGTGGGAAACAGTATTGATTCAGCCACAAATCCAACAAAAGGGGCTTAAACTGAGTAACACCCACTCTCCAATATCAATCCAGAACCATGACTCAGCAAGATCTTGCTGTTTTAGAAAAAGAAAAAAAGGGAATCTGTTATTCCCCGGAGGTAAGCCACTGCTTTCAATCAGCAGCCAACATGTTTCTACTGTTCCCGCCAGTGCTTTACAACTGGAATCAGACCAAGTGGCTACATCGGCCCAACATTTAACACCTCAACATTTCTGGGAATAAAACACAAGGACTCTGATTTCACTTCTGCCTTCCCTTCACCCACTCTCTGTCTTTCTTCTGGTTTTCATTCATCCCCCTCATCTCGTTTTTCTTCCCTCCTCCATTACTCTCTATTCCGTCTCATTCCTTTTCTCTGGTGGGTTGATATTTTTTGGCTGAGTTCCCAGATAAGAGATTGGCATGAAAGCTGTGTGGAGGAGCAGTTATTACAAGCAGTGTGCACTGATCAGAGAGGTTTCAGATCACAGTGAAAGAGACTCTTCTTATCACGCCCAGGGGCTCACAGCTCGGGGCAGCAAGGTTTTCCTTTTGACTCCATTAGATGA
The DNA here is from genome assembly GCF_046630095.1 of Trachinotus anak. Lineage (NCBI taxonomy): Eukaryota > Metazoa > Chordata > Actinopteri > Carangiformes > Carangidae > Trachinotus > Trachinotus anak. The sequence continues at coordinate 29,386,741 of NW_027273883.1, forward strand.
CTGGGAAGTTACAGTAAGGGAAGCCACTGCACATTCACCCTAACAAGTGTATCATGTCAAGAACAATGCTTTATAACTTAAGAAAAGACTTTATGTCTGTAAAAAAACAACCAAGAAAAATTCTAGTTTTTCTTAGATTGTCCCATTAGTCAAGTGTGGAAGAAATACATATGGCCTACATTAGTGTTTCAATGGGTTTTACAGGCCTGCAGTGAGGCTCCGACCCAAACCAAGCTCTCTAAAGGGTAAACCAACATTTTTGAAGTATCTTTGAAGTATTTTACACATTTGCTGATGGCTGGGGCCACTGCTTCATCTCTCAGTTTAAGTGTCCACTGAAAGTGTTTCAGAAGCCACAGTTCTAGCAGTCTGTAGTCACATTGTCAGAATGATTTAATGTTGTGTTACTGAGCTGTTTTGTGTTTTACTAACATATTGAACATGTTTGCAGCTCATGCATGATTGATCTGGTAACAGGTATTCTGAGGCTGTACTTTACTGTAATCACTGCACAACATCAGGCTGTCCTGATGGAATGAACGTGATCTTTGCATGTGGTACTTATGATGCCACCACCAATTTGTCCAGTGAACAAGTTATCAGTCAGTTTACACCTATTGGTTCTGGTTGGTGTGAACACAAAATGGGCCAAATCTAAACTAAAAAAAAAACAAAAATAAACAAATATACAACGTTTGTTTCTTTAGTCCAGACCAAATGAACCAAACTACAGATGTGAAAGTGATCTGAGAGATAAACATGGAGCATTGGAGCAGATATATGTTTTCATCTGTATACTTCATGGAATCCAAGAGTTTGAGACAATGGATAAGCAGCTGCACATTGACTGAAAGATGGGCAGAGAGATTCATTCATTCACTGTTCATTCATTCATATATTTATCCATGAGACTCACAGTCATGAAGCCATCCAGTAGACCAGAATCAGGTTTAGGTGGAGCCTGCAGTCGCTCCATGGACCATTTCTCGATGATTGAGGCCACTTGGCTGTTCTCAGTGTTGAGGATCCTGAAGCCTGTCATGTTCACGCCACTGAATCGGTAAGGCTCCACGTCCAGCGCAAACAGATCCTGAAGAGAAGAAACATACAGTGAAGATAGGAAGAGTTTGAGAGACATTAACAGCCCTGCAGTATACAATCACATTAAATAACGGGGGTCTTAGCTTACAAGAAAGACAATAAGAATTCAATCATAAGACTGCCTTGGAGTTTTTAGAAACGTTTCACAGAGCAAGGATAGATGGTCCTTGGTGAGTCCAGTCTTTGTGCTGATGGCCAAATATCCTGGACTGAATTCTATTTTAAGTAAAGTTCCAAGTTTGGGGCTCCAAAGAATAACTGTGTTTGAAAATATCTGGTTTGTTGATTAAAAAGAAGGGAAAGGTTCTAGCCTGTTGCCATATGAATGTAAGGAAGGTAGTCAACTACGACTCCAAAAGAGCATTTACCCAGTATTACTAACCTTCATGTTCAGTTGTGTCCCCACTGTTCAGCTGAAGCTAATGATTACTCTTTTCAGTAACCAGATAAAATATTGAGCAGTTTAAATGAGTCACTTAAAGATCTTGGGTCAATTTTGGATGAATTTAATGTCTATGGTATTTTTTTTTCTTAACCACGACTACAAACTACACCACGACCGTTTTGCTATATGATCAGCCCAGATTTTACAAACTAACTTTAACAGAGAATTAGATACAGCAAACAACAAAGATCAGAAATGTTAAGTGGCTGAAAGTAAGACTGACAGCAACAGCACAACAGTTGGTATCTCCACATACAATGAAGCTACAATGAAATAATTACCTTTCATTACCAGAGTTTGATGGAACTACTAAATGGAACTGGAGAGGTGAATTAAACCAATGTGCATCTTCTACTGGAATGTAGCTGGTAAAAGTGGTTCTTAATTAAGAATCACATCCAGATAGAGAAGCCAATTCCTGGATTTACTCAGTTAGCAGAAAAAAGGTAAATGCGGAGCAGCTGATTCAGCAGTGCCCAGTGTGAGTGAGAAGGTGATGATGCAGCAGCAGAGGTGAAGATAAAGATTCTGACTGAAGTTGAAATTAACAGAGCGATGTGGAGACAGAATAGCACACCTGCAGCATCAGTAATACCGGAGACACACTGGATGCGTGCACCGTGGCTGCTGCTGCTGATCTGCTGTGGAAAAACATGCATGTGTTCATACTGGTTGCATGTCTGCTCTGTCACTGCGACTGCCAGCTCTATCTGTTTACATTAAGTTTGCAGGATACTTGAATGTTGGATTTTACAGAATTTCTAATTAATTTCTGATTTATTTTTGACAGAAAATGCCTCTAAAACACCACTGTTAACTGGTGGCCAGATATCACATGTTTAACTATGTTACTTTTAAAACAAGTTCCTAAATAACTTGCATCCTGAAGTTCAGTCCTAACTGTACATGTGGCACCACACCCAAAAAACAGGAGCTCAGAGGTCGAGTGGGTTGTCCACTAATCAGAAGGTTGGTGATTTGATCCCCAGTTCCACCAATCTGTTAAAGTGTCATTGGGTAAGATACTGAACCCAAATCGCCTCTGGTGGCTGTTCCATTATTGTATGTGTGTGTGTATATGGTAGAAGCTGTCTAGAAAGAAAACACTGTATGAATGTGTGTGGAAATGAGCTTTTGAATTCAGCAAACATACAACTTGCAGGGTTAACTACAGGGTAAGAAATATATTAATAGGAGTAAGGATTCATTCAAACAATGAGAACAGTAATACGTGTCTCCATCTACAGTCATGAAGTGTCTTGAAAGACTCAGAGCAGTTCACATCAAAGCCAGCCTCCCTCCATCCTTCGACCCTCATCAGACTGCCTGTTGGGCAAACAGATCTACTGATGATGCCATCGCCACAGCCCTCCACACAGCTTTGAGCAATCTCGAACTTCCAGGCAGCTATGTCAGGATGCTTTTTGTTGACAAAAGCTTGGCCTTCAACACCATCATCCCAGACATACTAGTTAACAAACTTTTGAACCTGGAATTCTCCCCCACCATCTGCACCTGGACTAAAGAATTCATTATAAACCATCCACAAACTGGCAAAATAGGCCCCACTGTTCTTCCACTCTTACCCTTAGCACTGGCTCACCACAGGGCTGTGTGCTGAACCTACACCTGTACACCCTGTACACCCATAACTGCACTCCCATCCATCTCTCCAATACCATCATAAAGTTTGCTGACGACAACACTGTGGTTGGACTTATACATGGTGGTGATGAGTCAGCATACAGAGATGAAATTCTGAAGCTGTCTGGGTGGTGTTCCGACAAGAACTTGTCCCCCAACACCACCAAAACTAAAGAACTTATCATAGACATCAGACGACACCGAGTAGAACCCACCCCCTTTACATTAATGGGGACAAGGTGGAGACCTTAGAGTTTTGGGTGTACAGATCTCAGAAGACCTCTCCTGGACAGCAAACACCGCTGTAGCAGTGAAAAAGGCCCAGCAGAGACTGCACTTCCTGCAAGTAATTTGCAAGAACAGTCTTAAGGTATTGTCCTTCTACCGCTCCACCATCGAGAGTGCTTACATACTGCATCTCAGTATGGTATCTGACAAAAAAGCTTTGCAGAGAGTAATAAAAGCAGCAGAAAAAATCATCGGAGGATGTTTCCAACTCCCGACGCCTCTGCAGAGCCAAGAAAATCATTAATGACTGTTTCCAGCCTGGTTGTGAACTGTTCACGCTCCTGCCCTCTGGTAGGAGATACAGAGGTTTGTCCCGCATAAATAGCAAAAAAATATTTTTACCCGTGGGCCATCAGGCTAATAAATCTTAATCTGAGCAATAAACTCTTCAAATCAATGTGCAATAACAGTGCAATACTTCCTTGTGCAATAACAATGTGGCTCTCCAGTGCCATTAGCAGTCATTTCTTAATCTGATCTTCTGCTTTCTTTGAGAAGCTTTGATCTGTCTTTAAATGTAAATACTGATCCAGGTTTAATGTTCTGGTTGGAACAGCAAATGTATTTTCACAACTAATGTACTGCTGTGAGAACAGAACAGAAGCCAAGCTCTGAATATTTGGGGTTTGCTTGGATTGCATCAAACCTCAGATGTTTTTGTTCTGTGTTCTACACAGAGATTTCCTACGATGGTTTGGGTTGGGCTTTATCTAGGTTAATAAGAGTAAGCATTACAGGAGTGACAAGTAGGGCTGGGGTTAAACACTACAAAAGATGACAGTTTGTGATGGGATTTGCAATGCTTGATACTAGCCCTGACAAACCATCTTATACTCACCGAGAACTTTATTGGGATGTGTTGGCACATCTGGTCTTTGATCAGACTGAATGGGCACATGCCACTCCACTGCTCATTGACCTCGACTGGCTATCCATGGCCACCCAAATTCAATTCAAGTCACTAAAGCTTGCTTACAAGGGACTTCTAAGTCTGCACCCACCTACTTGAACTCAATCATAAAAGGCTTATGTTCCATCTCGGCCACTGCATTCCTCCAAGGAATGTTGTGTGGCAATGCCATCCCTGCACACACGGCAGTTTGTGGTTCCCCGATGGTGGAATGAGCTACCAATGCTATCAGAGCTGGGGCATCCCTCTCTATCGTCAGAAATATCTTGAAGACTCTTCTGAGAGTACCTTATCTCCTTACACCTTTTACACCCTAACGTGTCTGACCAGCACTTTCTGTCCCCTTTCAGTGCTAGTAGTAGTAGTTAGTACCTACTTTAACGTCTTTTACTGCACTGAAGTGTTAGTGTTGCCACTTACTTGTAAGTCACTTCAAATAAAAGTGTCTGCCAAAGAGTAAATGTAATATATTAGGAATACCATACTTATACTGGTAGGGCTTTGCATTGGTCTCAAAACAGCCTCATTTCTTTGTGGCATGGATTTCACAAGATGTTGGAAACATTCTCTTGAGATTGTTTGTCTATGTTGACATGATTTTGCAATGTGCATTAGATTTGCCAGCTGCGAATTCATGCTGCAAATCTCTCATTCTACCACATTCCAAAGGTTTTCTATTGGACTCAATGACTGGGAAGGTCCATTGGAGTAAACTGCACTCATTGTCATGTTTAGGAAACCAGTATGAGATGCTTCTTTGTGACATGTTGCATTAACCTTAAAATAGCTATTAGTAGGTGGGTGAATTGTGGCCATAAAGGGATGCACATGGTCAGCAGTAACACCAAGACTGTTTGAAACACTGATTCATTGGTATTAAGGTGCCCAAGTTTGCCAAGAAAACATCACTTGAACCATATCACCACCACAAGCCTGGACTTTAGACACGAGACAGGTTGGGTCCATGGATTCATTCTGTTGATGCCAAACTCTGACCTTAACACCTGTGTGCCTCAGTAAAATTTTGCAAACAATTATATACTGGGTCGCCAAAAAAAGAGGCCAAGATATGTCAGTGATCATATTTCCTTGTACTAGTAAAAACCCTTGTAACTGCATTTGAAACCAGCTGCAGTCAGGAAAGAGTAAGAAATGGAGTTACTCTAGTTCCAACGAGAAATGATAAAAGTGTAGATTAATTTCTCCAGGTCAGTAAATGATAAATAACAGGGTTAATTTTTCTGATACTTCTTAGTCGAAACAAGTGGTACTGTACAGCAACAGACATAACATATATACAGCTTACTGACATCTGGCTGAGGCTGTTGTGGATTGACTGAATAGAGGGTGGTGGGATGAATAAAAAAAATCTAATTTTTGGGCTTATTAAACTATAGGCAATTGCTGGACATCAAACCTTATCACACAGGCAGTTTGTATGATTACTTAGAACAGCGGTGTTAGCCTCCATTATGGGAACATACAGCTAAGTGTCATCTGTATAAACATTAACACTTATTTTATATTAGCCAAATGCCAAATGCACTACGGACAAATAGTATGAGAACTGAGCAGTCACCAGGATAGGAGAGATTAACTGTAACTGTCAGAAGGGAAATTTCTGTACTATCATGACATCTAAACCCAGATTGAATTTTTTCAAAAATTTCAGAGGAATGGTGATTTGGAAACAAGCCTATAACTGTTGAAGTCCAGTGGAGCAACACTGGGTTTGTTTTAAAGTTGTTGGAAGACAGTGAATAAATAGAGACGAACACAACTAGCCAGTGAGCTATTTATGATATTAACAAATTAGGTAGTAATTTAAGGTAGGTAAATTATTATTATCTACATAAAGCCAGGAGCCTCAGAACAGGAGATGGCTACAAACAAGGCCCACATACCTCCAGGAGCAGCCAGGTTGTGCTGCACATTTACACAGAGGCCAATGAACAGAGTGCAGACAGATGTAGATGATAGACGGTTGTAGTGCATAACTTGTTAGAACATTGGGTCGACAGGAGAGATTTATCTGTTGGATAACTCCAGATCCCATGGAAGAAAACATGGACATTTCCCAATGTGTTTTCTCTGCCAATCAAGGAGTGGACAGGAGGATTGGGTCTAGCACCCAGGTGAATCCCTTGAGCCTTGTCCTAAATTTTGGCAATGGCATTAGGACCCATGGAAACCAGGGAATCAAGGAGCTGCTTGCCTTCCTTGACCTGATGGAGAATGATGTACATTCTAGCTCAGCATTTTTTTTTTGGTTGAAGTGGACAGAGGAAGCATCCTGGAAAGAGATGGGTGCAACAAGTGCTCACACATGAGCCCATTTGTATAGAACAAGGCCCATAAACAAGATGTGTTCTTATGGACTTTCTGACCAAAGGTGTGGTGCAGAACAGCTAATAAGTTGACATTAGGGACATCCTTTTAAAAAGTTAAGGACTGAGTGTCGTAAAGGCAAAAATCATATTAAATAAGTAGAAGACAGTATCTGAACTCTGATTTAGGCAGTTAAATAGAAGGCAACTCAAGTTTTGATGAGAGCAGAGAGCTTAAGAAATCTTACATGTAAGGCCATGATTGACAAACTGGAGTACTGATCAAACCTTCCATATAATATAAGAGGAAAAACAGCAACACAAGGTAGGCTAAGTGAGTAGAAAAGAGAAATCTGGCAGGAAATGGCTACCATATGTGTGCTCAGTATGGCTGGGTTGTTCACTCTGCTGGGAGAATTAGGCTGTCTGCATTGGACTTTGTCTGCCAAACACAACAGTGGGGAATGACAAGACACCCCTCTGTTTGTTCCTACCTCCCTTGTCTTATTCATGTTTATATTTTACTTTTCATTGTCCTGAAAATACCAGAGATTTTTAATTATCCCACATAAATTATACCACACTGAATGGCTGTAGAGAGGAAAGTATGCAACATTTAGATGTTTCATTTGAAAATGAAAATGATCCCTTTCAACCACAATCATGAAAAGCATAGATAGCTGAACCTGAACCTGAAGAATTACATTTTCAAAGGAACTTGACATTTAAAAAGTAAAGGAAAGAGGAGAGGCAGAGCAGACAGACAGAGACAGTGTTTTATCCTAAGCAACACAAGCAGCCTCTCTTGAATGAGAGTGGGATGGAATTTCGTAATGGTCTGATTTGAGTCAATAAAAATAATGAATAACAATATTGCCAAATATATAAAATTAGGTTTCAAACTCTTCAAACTCTGGAACGCTGGGGACGTGTCCGCTGGAGGCACTGAAACCACGCCCAACGTCGGGAGAGCTTCCGCATGGCTTAACGGTCTAACAAATTTATGCTGAAAGGAAACATGACTGCGTCCAACAGCTATATTGATTGTACGCACACACAAGTGTTGTATACATTTTCACATTACAAATTGCTCTAAATTGTTTAATGCCCTGGACCTTTTCTATTTTGAGTTCAGCATTGGTAAGAGAAATAGCTTATAATCTATACATGGCTCCTGCTCCGATCGGCTCCGAATGGTATTGATGTAAACACAAAACCCAGGTGAACCCGCTAATTTTCGTCTCTTTTCCTGCTGTAACGTGTCTCAGAGGACACAGACACAGGCCTGTCACCTGTCCGGCACGGTGCTGTTACACCAGAAACTCCGCAGCTACACTGATCGTGGGGATGAAAGAGTGAGCTGCAGTTCTGAAAGTTTTAAAAACACACAATCACAAATCGAAACATCTCATACGGAGGCTCCATCACTATTCATTCACTATTCACTATTCACTATTCTATTCATACATTATTCTGTAATTACTAATAACACCACACCATTGGTATTTCAGCCTCTAGGAAAGACACATTTTGGGGAGCAAGGCTTAGCTAACCAGCAATAACACTGAGCAGGAGAACCACTGATGCTAGTACAGTCCCTACTTTTATAGCCTAAGGTGCGGGTTATGCTAAGTGGGGGTCCAAGTGCGTCATCAGTACCCTGTTTAGGCACAAACATCTCACAACACGAAAATGGTGAAACACAGTTTAACGGTATAACTGCACAATTCAGTACCATACAAGTTTCACATGATTCACACGTTTTCAGGAATAGTTCTCCAACATATATATTGATTTTATAAACAAATCTGTGAATTTGCTTTACAGGATCTATACCAAGAGCAGCACAAGAAGAGGGGGAGGAGGAGGCAGAGGCAGAAGGATAAGAAAGTAGAGGAAAAGGATAAGGAGAGAGATACAGAGGGAGAACAGAAAGACCATGGATGTATTTTGAGACCTCGAAACAAACCCCACGATGGCAAACATTTGTTCCGTTGAAAGTTGCTCACCCAAGACTCGATTGACCTGCTACAACCTGCAAGACAATGATCATGTGACTGAGGTGGGGAGCTGACTTCTACTAGCCGTGGACGCTTATTACAATGTTATCTTATGGATATGGGATGCAAACCCCAAACATCAGATATATATACAGTACATGTATAGTAGTGGCTCAAGAGAGATCGGTGCCTGAGTTGTTTTGCAAGGACGTAGTAGTCAGGTGAAATCTCAATTTTGCTTGATTCCTTTATTTTTAAATTTTGTAAAAATAGGTCACAATGTAATATTGATGCTCAGCACAAATTTTTCCTGATGTATAAGGAAAGATAAAGATGGTATATCAATGTTTGGTGCAAACTCATATTACATATATGGCTTTATACATTTAACTACAGAGTAAAGCCTTTTTCAAAGGAGAATTTGGGTACCAAAGAAATCTGTGTTCATTGAATGTAAATAACCATTAACTACATAATCAGGCAGGTTTACTGGTCCCTCTGAAGAGAGAATGTTTCGTTTGTTATGTGATTTAGCTGAGATTAAAGAAGAAATTAACTATTCTTTTATTGCCCATAAGTTATGTTTACATGTATTTATAAAGTTAACATGTTACATGAAGAGATGCTGGTTTGTCAAAACTAAACAATGCTGAATGAGAGGACAGCTGTATTATATATATAGCCCACTGCACATAGTCACTTGAGTGTCCTTCCTAGCCTCACCTGCTTGGTCTTGCTCATCCCATAGACTTCACACTGAGATGATGAAAATAGTTTAACATCAAAAACTGTAGAAAGTCTTCATGGTTCCAAAATCATGACAATAATTAATCTTTTTTGTAGTTTGAGGTTTCCTGTCAACGTTTTTACAGTGGTTAACACTCACAACCATACGGTTCTGGTTCTGAACCTGCTGGGGACTACTTGTGTGTTGTTTGTATGTTCTCCCCGTGTCTGTGTGGGTTTCCTTGCACAGTCCAAAGACATGTAGATTAGGTTATCTGGCAACCCTAAATGTCAGATTGAGTGTGAATGGTTGTCTGTCTCATGCGTCAGCCCTGTGACTGACCCCCACTCTCGCCTAATGTTATCTGGGCCCCCCATGACCCTGAAGGATAAGTGGATATAGCTAAAGATAGATGGATGAATGGCTGGATGCTAGCATGCTGCCAGTATGTGTTTGAATGGGTGAAGGAGAGTCAAACTGTAAAGCATTTTGCATAAAGGTGGTAGATAAATATACTCCATTTAACAAAATGCTTCTTGTGTCTGCAGTGGAATTTGTAGATATAACACCATGGTTGGCAACTAGGACAAACTAGCAGAAAGGTTGACTCAACATGAGATATCCACAGAATGTGCAGGGAGAAGAGGAAGAGGAAGAAGACGATCTGAACAAGTGGAATATGAAAAGGAGGAAAAACAAGACTGGGACAAGAACAATTAGGAGCAAGACGAAGGACACAGACATTAAGAGGAGTAGGGAGACAAGAAAGAGGAAGTTGAAGATGAAAAAGCTCAAAAAGGCTGAAGCAAAAGAAAAGATGTCTTGATGTCATAAAGTATTATTCTGTTATTTTCTCTGGCTCTGTAGAACACATTAAAGGGGAAAGTGAATGGTCCAAAGAAATAAATATGAAGTGAACAGCTCTGAAAATAAAGATTGAGAGCAGTGTCATCTCATTTTTGGGCATGCAACCAATCTTAAGAGATATGGGGATATGGAACTGTGAGGTAGATTTGATGACAAAGCGACTATGCAGCACAGCCTCTTTTTCTACTTACCAGTGTGGTGAAGATATAGTGATAATACTCTGTCATCATCCCCATGGCGAGAGCCTAAGAAAGAAAGTGACAGAAAGAGGCAGAGAGAGAGATTGGGATAGAGGGAGATTTTATAAATGAATAGGGCGGCAGATACAATATTTTGTCATGTTTTGCACACATGCACATAAAAATACATTTGTCTGCTTGTGTGGCTGTCTGTGTGCCTGTATTACCATGTAATGTGAAGAGGCATATATTCTGCTACACTTCTACAGCCACAGGCTCAGATTTAAGCCACAAACACCCACCCAAAAGAAAAATAGCTAAATAAAGCAAGAGATAGAGCTCAGCATCATCATATATTTGACATATGCGGGGAAATATACAGGGTAATGCATGATTTGTAGATGTGGGACATCTGGATCATTGTCAGAAACATATAGAAGGAAGATACCCTGCAGTCATAAGACATCCATCGTGGAGTTGTTTTGAAGCTGCTGTTTATTTGAAGAAAAAACCCGCAGGTGAGGTGTGACAAAATCACACAATAATGGTGTGTAATACGATGCTTCCTCTACAGACTCTGTTTGTAACAGTGTGTATTGGCACTGCCAACAAAGAAACAACATTGGATATAAAAGAATGTCACTGAACATAAGCTGTGGTTTTACAGATTTGTCCCATTTCAACACTCTTGTCTTGGGACAGGGTTCTCAATGATGAATTAATCAAAACCATAAAAACTTGTGTCAACACCTCCCAGTCTGATAGTACAGTGGATTAGTCCCATCAGTTTGGAAGTAACTTGTTGTCCCAGGTCACACTGGAGCTGGGCATATTTTTTGTATTTGTTTTTACTACCAATGATATATGAAATTCTATAATATCCAATACATTACTCATTACTCACTCACGCATAAGGCTATCCACGAGCTTTAGAGAGGTCTAAAATATGATTAAATCTGATTTAAGTCAGGAAATGTCTGATCAAAGCAAAGGTAAGGAAAATAATGAATCTCACCAGACTTGATGTCAGTTTTTGATACACGGTGTTCGAGTCAATACACAAAGTATGTGGGTTCAATACCCAACCCTTCAAGAGTGAGAGCAAGATGGAGAATAAGACTGACAAAATAGGCAAATTAGTGCATTACACATGTCATTACTGAACCAGACTTTCATGGTGAAGCAGAGACTCTTAATTTACCAGTCAATCAATGTTCAGAATTTCACCTTTAGTCATGAGCTTTGGGTAGATCAAAAGAATGACGTAGGTAAGGAGTTCTGACACACAGTCTTGGAGAAGGACTGCTGTTTCTTCACATTAAGAGCGTTCCCCAGATACTTCCCAGTGGAGGTAATTCACGCATCTCGAACTGGGAGGAAACCCCTGAGAACATTACATTACATTACAATTAATCATTTGTAATGGAAGATAAGACCCATAACAAGCTGGAGGAATTATATATCCCATCTGACCTGGGAACAGCTTCGATCCCTCAGAGAGAGTTGGACAACATGCTAGGGAAACAGATGCCTGAGGTATTGTGCTCTAGGTGGTGAGATTTGAGTAATATCAATATAGAATAATATAAACATTTGGTTTGCAAGTTTGATGCAGCCGTGGAATCAGTAAAGTGAAGAACTGTAGATGTGTTGGCCATTGCTGTTTAAAATATTTCACCACAGACACCAGAGTCATATGAATACCAGAACTGAATCTAGGCACAGGGGGAAACTTGATTAATGGGGAAACAACGTTTTGCTGTTCCAGTCCCATTTCCTATTTTAGGTTGATTTGATGAATAAAGTTTTACATGAAAATCTGAGTTCTGCCCCAGTAGGTTCATGCTCAGTATGAGTCAGACTTTTTGTCATCTGTCTGCAATTGCTGCTCATCTTCTCAAGCGACTGTAGTGCATTCGACGACAGGAATATGTACTCATTTGCCCCATTACCAAGGCACTCTGTCTCTAAAAATGCACCTCAGATGAGATTCTAAAGTAGAATCACCTTGCCTCCCTTCTCTTCCGGCTCCCAACGAAGGCGGACGCATCTTCCCCCTCTCTCCTCTCCCTTTTTTTCCCTGCTTTGCATCTCACGTCTCGTCCTGTCTTGTCTAAACCTTGGAAGCCTCTCTCCGCACTGCTCTCTAAATCTAAAATCATGGAATTGGTCAACTGGTCTCTCAACGCAATTGACAGGATCTTCTCGACGAGAAGCCCGGGTTCGGGGGAACCTGTCTGCCCTGGCGGAACATACGCCGCTGGTTACATGAGGGACTCCTGGGAGCAGTGGAGGGTCGTGTGCCTGGCGAGTCTTTCCGTTGAGGACATCGAAGATCTCTACATATTCGGAACTGTGATATCAGGCTTTCTGCTGATTGGATTAGGCATTGCCCTGGTGTATCGGAAAATTCAGAAGACGGTGACAGCAGTCCAAATCCCCACGCTGCCCGACATAATTGATGGAGTGAGTAAAGCTGTAAGCACTCAGACTGTGATTGTGAACCGCAACTTGGGAACCACCTTGGAAGGAGCTGTTAATGCTCAGACTGTGGTCATAAATCGCAACATGGGTCACATCTTGGAGAAGCTTTCAGCTTTGAAAAGGAGAATGGATGAAGATGACCAGAATGGACTAACAGAGTAAGCCGTGTCTATTGAAATACGACTGCTCGCCCTAACCCAAACAATCATAATCTAATCTGCGTTCCGGCCCCCGCAGCACCAGCCTTGGCCAAGGCCGGTGCTGGAACAACTCCCCCACGAGATCTCTGCAGTGGGACGCTTCTACTCCTACCCCCCCCCCCTCCTCCACGGACACCTGTGGATTGTTGACTCCGTCCAGGAACCGATCAAGGATGTCTCCATGGCAACTTGCTGTGTTATCGCGATGACACCCTGCGAACTGAGGCACTGATTGTGAACTAGACGAAGCGACTCCCCAGGCCTATGCACACACACACATTCACGGACACCTCTTACATGTACATATGCAACTCACAACCCAACCCCATCCCACGCCTTCGCCGCTTCCTCCCATTCAGCGCGGCGGGCGGGGTCCGATAGCTGCGCCTTAAATGGCAGCGGCTGCGGCTGGCTGCCTGTCTGCGCTGGAATCACCTCCTCCCCCCTTTACCCCCTCCCCTGGAGCAAATTGTCTTGAGTCACTGTGAGTCACCCAGGAGTATAGTTTGGGTTCTGTTATTTTTTTCTCCTCTCCTCTCCACTTGTTTTTTCCCCATTCCTCCTTTTTAAATGGCGCCGCAGATGGCTGCCTCGGTGTTTTGGTGCGCTCTGCACCATTCACCAGAACAAATTCCTTGTACGTGAAAACATACTTGGCAATAAACCTGATTCTGATTCTGATTCTGATTCTGATTCTGTATTATCATCCAGACTATGTGTGTGTACGGGCCATGTCCCACCCCATTCCACCTGTATGTAGCTATATAGTGGCGTCAGAGTGCTGCCTGCCGTGCCGAGACTCACTAAACCAATATGAATCACAGATTAGGACTGTGTGCAGAGGGTGATTAAACAGGCAGGAAGGGATAATGGCTGCTGGCATCAGGAGAGAAACCTTCAGAGAGTCTACAGCCTTCCGTCTGAGGACCAGCCCACTCACTGGTGATTCACATGGTGCAATTTCCTGGATCTTGAGATGACAGCAGATGCGAGCTGCAAACCTTTCGGAGATTCTGTAGGCTATCTACTGTATATTCCCAATTTTTGATGTCAGTGAAAACAAATCAATGGAGTAACACATACCCTTCAGTTATAATAGTTGTTAGATTTTAAAACATCCATCAAAGCTATCCACAAGACAGAAAAAGCACTCATTTGTTTTGTTGTAGCACTTAAAGGTGCATTCAGATACACCTCAAAGTATTACACTGTATTCACATATATTTTACAGCTTGAGTGTTTATAGAATCTGTGCTTCTTGGTGACACAAAATGTCTGTCTATCCCAGCTAAAAAAGAGACCAAATCCAACATACTGGAAATACTCTCTTTAAGACCACGTCAGTAAACATACAGCAGGACAACGCTGAAATGACAGATTATGAAGGCTGCAACAGAGTCTGTCTGAAAGTAGAGACAAATGAAATGTTGGGAAACATAAGTTTTTGTCATCTCAGCCACAGTCAGATGAAAAGACAGGACGACTAAGACTGAAAGGGGAAACAGGGAGGGATGAAAGCTAGCTGACAAAAGTTAAACAATACAATTCTAAAGGTATGTTCAGAACTACTGTGAAGCAAATGTTCAACTTGTGTCATTTGCTAAACTGTTTGTGAAGTCTGTGCTCATTCACCCCAAAAAGCTGATGTTTTTGGATAATGGGCTCTACCCTGAAACACACAAACAATAGCTTTTAGCATGGTATCACATTTCATAGTGAAGCGGTCTTGTTTAACATTGTTTAATGCACAATTTGTATGTTCTGCATTAGAAATTATGGGCCCTATCTTGCACCCAGCGCAAAGCACAAGTGTCTTTGCTTGTTTCAGACTGACGCAGTTGTTATTTTCCCATCCAGTGCCCATGCTGTTTAAATATCAAAAACACTTGCATCCATCTGATTGCCCATGTGGTCTTAATGTGGTCAGGCACATTGTTGGCACACTGCTATCTTAAGGCAACGGAAAGCGACTGCACAATTCTGGAGTTCTGAAGTCAGTGGTACAGTATTTCACTGTTATATTAAGGGCACATTATAAAGAGAGTAATATGTCAGCATATATCACAACGTTCATATTATCTGCCTGTTATACACAAGCAGAGTGCAGATGTTTGGTTAAGTCAGGTGGAACAGTACAATGAAACCTTCAGAAGGTCAGAGCATCCTTTGTGGCATATTGTGTGTTCCACAGCGTTGCCATGCATGAAGCTCTGCAGAGAAGCAGTCTTACTTACTCCCTGGTAAATCTGCCACAGTGTTTCCCATTCATCAACTACATTTCTTCCACCAGCTTCCTAACACATTTATTCACACTTCTCATCAAATAAAATAAATATTTCTACCATTGTGTTTTGTGTCGTCGCTTCTTTCAGCCCTTCCTTGGCCCTCAGGATGCACAGAGCTGCTGTGTGCATGTGTCAGGACTGGGCTTACTGGTCAGTCACAATATGTGATCAGCTCCCCACAAATAGAATCTAACTGTGTGAAACACTGCATCATTATAGTGGTAGTACAAGCACACCTGGCTTTAAAAGGAAATTGGAAATGGCACTGTGATTGGTTTATTGCATGTTAGACCCAAAACACTCCCATGAATAATTAAGAATACTTAACAACTTAGCAAAAGTGATATGGACACGCGCTAAATGCACTTTGTGCCATGTGCTTGAGACCATGCACATTGGACTGTTAAAATAAAGCCCTGTATGTTCTTTCCTGAAGATTCAACCCATTTTCAGTGAATTTTGTATTTACGATTTTGTAGTTTTCCAAAGGAATATTTAATATCTTTGTGCAACAAGTCTTGGGCCAATATCTACAGTAGCCCTGAAGGTCAAAACACAACAACATTGCACAAAACAAAACAAAACAACGTTTCCCACAACAAAACAACATTTCAGATTACGGAAAGGGTGGGACAACACCTCTTGTTTGTGATTGGACAGAGTCCCTGTCTACAATTGCATGTCATTTCTTGTTTCTTCTACATAATCTCAACAGCATTTCTGATGGAATTTCAAGCTGAGTTTGAAAGAATGGAGGAGGAGAGTGAAATTATAGCGCAATATTTTAACAAAGAACATACACATTATGTAATTCTTGATAATGAATGTTATTTTGTCTTGTGAAATGTTGTTGTGTTTTTTTAAATGGTATTTTGTTTTTTGAGATGTTGTTGTGTTTTGACCTTCAGGGCCACCGTAAATGTCTGTACTGGAAACACAGACATTTTACATTGATGTTCTTATTTGACTGTCTTGTTGTTGTTGTTTCTACAGTATTTGTTGGTAAAGTCTTGGCTGACAGCTGTTGAAGACTGCTTACAGTCTCTAACTTATGGTGTGTCACGTAATGAGAATATCAGAGCAAGACAATTAAGTCTTTTATTACCTCCCATTAGCAGGGTTTCTCTATGACATTATTAATGAAAGGAGTCCTTGACCTTCCCTAGCAATCTACCACTCAGGCATTGATTAAAATCCCTGGGAGAGAGACAGAGTACTGGAGGTGAATCATGTTGTCTTAAATATTTGATAAATCCTACTAGCGGGAGAAATATGAATGCTTGTTAACTGAGTCACTCATTGCAAAAGTCCTCTTTTACACAAAATGGTACTTTTGGCCTGCATGATAAAGACATTGTGTAGACATGAGAAAAGAGAGCTGAAGTCCAATCTGCAAGTAACCTTTTCTTCCTGCAAGTCAAATGAGTGCTCTACACAATCCAAAGTGTAACTGATATTCATTCTTGAAGTAAGATCTTTTAAAAGGGAAAATCTAACAAAAAACCACTTGGAATTGTTTTTGTGGGATTGACAGCTCTTCCATGGGAGTCTGGTTTTAGATCTGTAGAGTGAAAAAGCATGTAATTTCTGAAATGCTGTGACCAGTTTTCTCCTAAATTGCTTGTTTTGGATTGGAACTGCGGTCTTTGGTGTGCAGTGTTGGACTTGGCCAAAGAGAAAAAAAATGTATCACTAAGTCCATCATATATACCCTCACTCCATTCCTCACAATATGGATTAAGACCATGTGAGATTAATAGTATTATTATCTTAAGATATCCTGTCATCTCAGTGTAAATATATCATTATCACATAGTAAGAGGCTTCTGTATTTCACGGTTTGTCCAAGACAATTCTATCATTTGGAGTAAGAGGTTTCCCAGAAGAGGATAGAGCACAAAATGACCAGTTCCATCAAGTTCTGGATGTTTGGGAAAATGCAAATGTAGCCAGGCTCCCCATCAAACACAACTAACAGTATTCAAAGGTGGGAAAATAGAGGGTTCACTGTTAACCTGGACTTTGTTTCTAATTTAAGTTAGTATTTCTCAAAAATATTGAGTATTGATTGCATTACTTGGCCAATCTTAGGCTGTTGTGCCATTATTAAGGGACTATTGACATCAATTTTTAGCCTGGACCACTCCCCCACCTCAGCACTGCAGAACTTTACCAGCTTCTAATTGGTTAATTCATTCAACTTGTCTGGCTTAATTGACAAATTATTCAGAATTACTTAAGTTTGAAATTTAATGTGACTAAGTGATCATTTCACAACTAATATCAAAATATTTTAAGTGATTTGATTAATATTAAGCAAGTACAAACAATGCTTTTAGAAGCTTGGTTTGTTTTGAATTTTTTTAGGAAGAGAGAGGAATTTTTTCATTCATTTTTCATCCAAGCTTGAACATCTGAAATAAGTGAGTCTGCACCAATCAGCTGTTATGCCTTCCAAGTGTCTGGTGTATTCTCTGCATTGCACATTGTTGTGACAACAGAAATCACCTACATAAGGGTCTCCTGTCATTTTTGGGGAAGGCTTGGAACTTCTTCAAGAAGTAAACAAATCATCGGCTCACTAGTAACATGAGAGTACTACTTGTAAATGTTAATTCCAATGGCAATGTATTTCTTGTCCATCACATTCTGTTGCTACTCCTTGCATTTTCAAAATGTTCCATTTTAACAACATGTCACCGCTGATAGGATCTGGCTGGCTAAAATGACACACACTACAGTGCGAAATGGAATCTATAGCAGTTGTAATTCTAACAGAGACCACACAAAGTTAGCTCTATGAGCTAATGAACCGTGAGTGTCCCAAAACATTGGCAGCACAGGTTAAAAGCACAGAAGTAACATAAACAATACCATGCTAAAAAGGATGCAATATTGTGTGTGTTGCATGGTAAAGTCTGCCCCAGTATTATAGCACAGTGTTATAATTTATATTTAATTAAAGCTTAAAACACAGAAAAATAAACACACATGATCACTTGTTCACCTGCTGCACAAGTTGGGGATAGAGATACAGTTATTATTAATTATTAATTCATTAATATTAATTGTAATGTATAAAAATCCTGCTGTTTCCTCAGAATATACCATATACACTATATACTGCATGCCAGATTCATGCAGAAATATATATCAGAAGACTGCAGAGTACACAGGCAAAACTTTATAAGAAACTGTGTCATTATAAGATTTCAGTATTACTTGTCAGCCACGTAGGATCATTAAAAGAGACTGAACAAGTGTCTTTTCTCTGAAAAACATTATAGATGCAATTTTCATCCAAAGCCAAAACCCATTAGTTTTGCAGTTTAAGTCACAAAAACATGTTGGTCCTCTCATTAACTCTTGGTAGATGTTAGTTTACTGAAGCTTGGGAGCAGAGTGAATTAAGATGGAGAGTGATGACATCGCCATTAACTCCCTTACTAGTAAGAGAGTAAGTACTAGTAAGGCTAGTTTTGTTCAGAAATGGTGGTAAGGCGAATTGTTCCAAACACTCAGGGCTGCAAAGCTGTGGTGTTTTCAAAGCATCTGAAACAGACTATATTGAGAAACAACACCTGGAAACAGACTATAGTTGAATTTTATTCCACCAACAGGATAAGAAAATATCATTAGCTGCCATGTAACAGGTTATTTTATAAACCTAAATTAGTATGAGAAAAATATCTGCAGTTAGCCAGGTAACTGGGTTGTGGGGAAAAAAACAGTAATCTTGAAATACACATTACATTAGAGCTTTGTCTGTGTGGTAGAGGTGAAACAGCAATGTTGAGTGTTGATAAGTAATGATCCTATTGTTGTAGACTATCTAATGGAATTATGAAAAAAGTGACTCTGTATTCATATTTTAAAGCATCAACATTAATATTGTGATAAAACTAATATGGCAGTCAGTAAATAGATGTGTCTTCTGGATTTAAATGAATGAAGGGATCAGTATTCTGGTCTATGTGAAGATGGAAAACTCTGTTACCCTAATAAATTATCTATAGAGATCAACAGATTTATACCTAGAGCCAAGTCATTTATGTGCCATGTAAAAAATGCTCTTAAAGGTCACGTTATCTCATTATTTACACTGCTAAGCTTAATGGCTGTTGAGATAAATATCTCAAGTCAGCAGTCAAGCATTAGGCTTTATGTAGATGGTTTACTCTAATGGAGAAAACTGTGTATTAATTCTCTTCAAGTCTTTCCACTCATGTCACAGCTCTGATGTCTGATAAAAGATATTACTCAAGACGATTACAAACATCTCCAAATGTGAATATTTTTGACAGCACATTAAGGATGATTCTTCACTATATGACATTAACTCCACTAGTTTCATGATCATATTATTAAAACATGACAATGGGATCATATGATGTCAGCAAAGTCTAGTAATGTAACCAAAAAGGCAAGAATAAAAATTGCATGTACCATGTAGCATCTACCATCAGCTCTGAGTCTTTCCCATGCGTTTCCTCCCCCCATGCATCTCACTGACATCACTCAAAACTATTGGACCCTGCTACTATAGTGGGCTTCCTGTGTATGAATAAACAAGCACACACAAACACACACACACACACACACACACACACACACACACACAAATACTTGTACTTCTATCTTTGTGAGGACACTCATTGACATAATGCATTCCCAAGCCCCTAACTCTAAAACCAAGTCTTAACCCTCAACATGTGATTTGAAGGTGTCTCAAAAAGTGAGGACTGGCCAAAATGTCCTCACTCTGTTAGTAAAATACTTTTTTTGGTCCTTACTATGTAGCAAGTACAAGTACACACACACACACACACACACACACACACACACACACACACACACACACACACATATACACACACCTGCTTCAGGATCCCAGCAGCCATTTCATGGCCACAATCAAAGATGATGTGGAACTCCTTCCCCCTCTTCATCTCCTTCAACAGCGGCTTGGCATCCTTGGTCTCTGCAGGCAGCTGCCGGATCTTTAACCGAATGTTGTACCGGGACGGTGCCTTTATAAGTTCTTGCAACCGAATCAGACCTGTAGGGAGATCCACAAAGAAGAAAAGACATTTGAATGTTTTCTTTTGCCTCATGACTCACTGCTATTTGAAAAATTAGCCCAATTGCAAACCTGCTCCCATGAGGAAGGAAAGGGAAATATCAAAAGATATGTCTTTACACTGCTATTGAGGTAATAACATTTGGCTGTGGTGGTTATAATTAGAGCTGTGAGGATATATTTTTGTTGTAAGTTCATTTTTAATGAAATCAATTTCTCTCCAACACCCTCACCTACTATTCTTGATCCTAAACACAAGATTTTTCTGTCGGTGTCTTTCTGTTTCCTCTTTCCTATCTGCCTCTCTGTCATTTGTGTCTGTCTGATATAACCCACTCTGCATCTAAACAGTCTTTTATCCTGATCGCCTCAGTATCAGCAGAACTTGATCCAACTATACAAATGCTCTTACAAACACAACAGAACAAAGACATATATCAATACTGCACATTACCTGACATTCATCATTCATCATAGATGATATTGATTCTGTGCTCACTATTGATCCCTCTCTTCCTCTGTATGCTGCTCACTGTTGTGTGTAGGATATGTGTGAAGTCAACCTTGCTGGGGAAATTGACTGGGACTTCAGTTGAAGCACAAACATCTTAATTTTGACAGATAAGCCTCTACTGCTGACATCCAATAAGTATTTCTCCTCTCAGTAGCTGATCAATCATTTTTGTGTTACAGCTGAAGAATATGTATATATCAGAGACACGGAGCTGCAGAGCTAGAGATTTTTTTATAGAATGGATTTTGTGGTCTATGCATTTTTCTCCTCTATGCAAGCTTTTCTTCATTGAGATTGATATTATTTTTCAACGTGGTCACATGAATTGTATGTCTGATGAATGAATGTTCTCTGTTAAAATGCAGTGCCTGTGCATCAGATTGGTGGATGATTTGTATATTTTTCTGTTTTCTGAATTTAAAACAGTTCTCTGGACAAAAACAGCAGCATCAGTCCAGTGATCAAATGCCTTAACACAACCATGTTTACTTGACAAAACCTCAGGAATCATGCCTGTTGTCTATCAAAAGTAATGGTAGAAGAACATGTTTTAGAATGACAAATACGTACAGGGGAGGTGGGACTTGGACATGAAAGACAACGTCCATCTTGTTTTCAACCAACAGTCAATGCTGATTTCTTTTACCTGTGATCATGCTCTTTTCCTAGCCTTAACCAAGTAGGTTTTGTACCTAAATCTAGCCAAACTTCACCCACGGTCGTGGGAGATCAGAAAAGAGTCATATCCATTTCATAACCATCATTTGCATAAGGCACTGCACTTTTCTTCATGGCGTCAGCACCAATCAAGCCACTGTCCACTGTGCCAGTCTCAGTTGGCACAGCTAAATGGGGCTGTGCAGATTTACAGGTAAATGTTTAACTTAAAATAAACAATGAATGCAATGACATGTGCCAATGTGTTCAATGTATTAAAATGAGCTGATATTAAAGGTGTACAATTCAATTCAATTCAATTCAATTTTATTTGTATAGCGCCAAATCAACATACTTGGCAATAAAACTGATTCTGATTCTGATTCTGATTCTGATTCATTATCTCAAGGCAAGGACAAGGACAAACAAACAAAACAGGAAACAAGGTTGCAGGTTGACCCCACTGACAGGAGGTCTCATGTGTTGTTTTCACCCATATCAGAAATGAGAAATCCAGATCACACATATAACAGGCAAATACCACTGTGAATGTGCAGTTGGAAAAATGATGGATATCCACTTTCGAAAAGCCAAAAGTTGAGCTGTGAAACTAGTAGTATTCAGTCTAATTTTAGCTTTGTTGGTGGGTAAGATTCAGGCAGCTCAGACTGTGTGGAGGGCTGAAATGTATCACCAGTTCTGTTTGCTCTGTTTGCCATGTCAGACCTTTACTCTGTTGCTCTTAGTTGTGGCATAATCACAAATATGGTGATTTTGATATATATATATCTGTTTTGATATATATAATAACATAACAGTAAACATAACAGTTTGTGTTAATGTAATTTTTCTAATGCGGTGAAACACAACATGAGTCCTAAAACCTGGAAATGAGTTGCATTTTAAGTCTCTGGGTTTTTTGAAGGGGTTTTTGATGACTGAAATAAAATGTGTGGCTAACACGAGCTAACACGAGCTCAAGACATTTTCACTTTTTTTTCTACCACATGAAACACATCAGTAAACACCCTGGTCATGATATCTTTACAGCCTTGTTTTGTTTCTATTTGAACTTTTACAAACTGTTACTAACTTGTTAAGAGAAAAGGCTTTTGTGGAAGATGTCAGCTGCAAGTTGGAAGTTTAGTGGTGGTGACGCTGAAGTCATGTGACTGTGGTGCAGTTTGTTTAGAACCTAACATTAGCTTTTTTGATTTTTGAATTTCTCAGATATTCCAAAAGACAGGGGGACCAGGCTGACGCCAATATCCCAGTTGGCCGACAGAAATACATCATCCTTACGGCACTTGATTAAACATGCACAATAAATAGTAAATGATAAGATAAATCTTGCTGCACACTTGGCGCGTCCTCAGGGCACCTTGGGTTACTGGTCACCAGCCACCACAGATGGTGGCTTGGTATGTTAGATTGCAGGACTGTGCAAATGCAGCAGAAACTTCAGTATCGAGGAAAAACATATGTATAGACAACTGACACCAGTCTCTAAAATGAGACAATAAAAAATAGATTCACTTCATCTTGTGAATGATTGAGAGAAAGAGAACATTAAACCTTAATAATGTCTTGTATGAAAACAGTAATAGTTTGTTAGATTTTTTGTAATGTCAATATGTTGTTATTCACAGTATAAATGAAAACATTTTATAGTAAAATTTATAAAGATGAAATGCAAGTTAAAGAAGTAACTGGTTCTTATATACAGTAAAAAGTTACTGTCATTCTACTCTGACTAATTTGACAACTAAGTCTAATCAAAAGTAATCAAACTACTGTTCATCACAAGTGAAGTCACACTGACTGGAGCAGATGCTATTTTAAAAACTAGTCAAGTATCAGTCCTTCCATCTCCAAACAGAAACACAAATCTAAAGCAGTGCAGCAGTCTCCTGTGTCTCTGCCTACAGCCCACCGTCCCCAGCTGTTTGGCCTATGGCATTATTTGTTTACTTCCTACTTCCACATGAGTGCACTGCACTGTGGGAAACCAGCCTGCGGTCTGCTGGAGCTTCAGCAGCAAGTCGCTGGTGTCCATTAAATCAAACACTCTGCCACATACTGACGATGATATCCCCAGAGTGTTGACCTGTGAGTCACTGGCAGTGTTGCATTAACCATTGCATGACAAAGTGGCTCCTCAGCTGTGATTCACAATGCATCAATCAGCTGATCACAGACACACCGTTGTGTGTGATATAAACTCTGTTGTAAGTTGTGTCACAGAGCTCCATGGCTATTGGAGAACTGGAGAACTAGCTGTACCAACAACATCTATTTATGTGTAAAAAAAGAGTCTAAAAACAGTGAAACACACGCAGCCAGTAAAAAAATGTACTGGATTTTTGAGCAGTCCACCAGCCCACCAATGTGGTGGTCCTGCGGGATTTGTCCTGGAGTCTGTCTTGTGTGAGCAGTGGCCTGGCTGTTCACACCAGAAGCACATTTCTCAGCGCTGGTCAAAGTAATTCTGATCCTCTCTCCTCTGCTCTTTCCTTATCACGTAGAGCTGACAGCCGGGTTTGGCTCCAACCCCCACCACCCTCAAAAGCATAAGCTGTATAGCTAATGGATGGATGAATTTACATGCATAATGTAAAGCTTTTTATGTGTCTCCGGAGAAGCGGGGCATCATATCTGCAACAATGTGCTGACCCACACATCCACTCGACAAGGACTGTGCCACTCTTTAACAACATCACCTGACTTTCTCCTTTGATCCCATTACAACAACCACTTGAGGGATTTTGTCACTGGAATGTAACCCAGGCAGCAACCTCCAGGGCTAAAAACATGCCAAACACTGCAGTTCCTCTAATGACCACTAGAGTCCGGCTCCGAAAGTGAGTCAGTCCCCGTAGAGTCCCATGTTAAAATATCCAACTTTCCAGCAGAAATAAACATGTTTACAGCCTGGTATAAAAACTGTTTTGGTCTCTATAACTAATTTCCCCCTTCATGACAATTATGTCAGTTATATAAAGTTATGAGTGAGTTATATAAAAATAACTCACCCATTTAAATTTCATTAAAGCTTAAAGTTATGCATAATTGAGGGCATGACCACTTTGAGTGACAGGTGGGTGCAGTCACAGTTGGCTAGCCACTCGAAGTCTGCTGTGCTAATAATGCTAATGAGAGTGTGTGCTCACCACAGTTATTAAACTGGCATGCACCAAGGTCTCAGCTCCACACACACCCACTCTCTCTCTCTATATATATATATATATATGTGAATATTATTATTTTTTTTAATTAAAAAAATTAAATCAAAAAATATCTTTGCAGTTAATTGGATCTCCCTACATTATGGTCTAAATTCTGGTTGTTATTTTACGGTTGTTGCTTTTTAGATCATCTTAACAGATGATTTGTATACTAGCTTTTTACAGTGCTTTCAAATGCATCTCATAGTTTTAACTGGTGCAGGAAGTTTGCTTAGTTTTCACAGAGATGCCTCTGATGTTCTTCTGTGATAACATGATATTAGTTTCATTTACTTTTTGACTAGATAAAGTTAATGAATTTAATCTAAAAATACCAGATTTGACATAACATGACAAAAGCTAGAACACATAATTAATGTGTAACTGTAGAATGTTGCCACCTCTCCATGTCATTCACAGTCCCCAGATTTCCAGAACCAATACAGAGGAAATGATCCACGTCTACAATGGAAACATCTGTTCTTATTTTTATGCCATCCCTTTGTGCTGCATGAACAAATAGCCTTCACTGTCTCTCTGGGCAGCAGGCCAGCAGTAAGGACTCCAGTAACATGAATCTGACAACTACAGTCTTAAACAAATTATCAAAAAAAAAAAAACTTGCAATGACTTAAACACAAACAACTCATGTCAGCTCTTGGGCTTCAGCCTTACTACTTGAAAAGATGTCATTCATGTTAGACCAACTAATGTAATTTTAAGAATTAGCAACAAAAGAATGGCACAGAATCCAATCAGTGGCATCTAATGTACTGTACGTGACATATGGACAGACGCTTGGACAGATGGACTCATGCTGATCCATTTAGTCCTTCCCATGATTTCACTGCAGTGCCCACAATGTCTGACAAGTTCTTGATGTGCCTAAGTGTGAGCAGAGGTCTTCCAACATAGCTGACACTTTGTGGGACCTAGAGTGATGAGCTGAACATTATCTGGCTTAATCTGCATGTACAGTATACAAGTGAATGAGGAGAAAATCAGCCCCTGGTGCTGAAGCGGCAATCTCTGTTTTACGGTTAGTTAGTTAACATCGATAAAAGCAGCCCGACACATCTGACTGCTGCACTAGCTCATCATAAACACCTGTCGGAGCACTTCTCTAGCTCTTCCTTTCTCTCTTAAGACGTCTCGCATTCCACTCCGCATGGGTGCCGGCGCTGATCAGTATTGACGGTACTTAATGCACAGCGACTGTTCTAGGATCCATATTTAACGCTGCATGAATATTTCATCCACTCTAAGCGTTTATTACAGGGCTGTCTGGGAGTCTTCTGAGCGTAAAACAGTTTGGCCCGCCTGTGATAAATATCCTTGTGAGGGAACGGCCCCTAAAGCTTCCCCTTCCCATCTCCCTCTCCAGTGTATCGCTGGCGACAAGGAAGAAAAGTTCCTTCTACTGGGCTGCTCAATCATTATCAGCCACAGAGACATTAAAGTGATTCCCCCAGACGGCCAATGCACAGCATTGCATGATGGGAGTAATGGCTGATGAGTCACTGAGCTGCAGACTCCTGGGGTCAAGGTTATTAATGTGATCCTTGCCACATCAGCTGGCTTATTTATGTTCAATTAAATGCGTGGAACACGTTGGAGAAAGTTTAAAGCAGGCCTGCAGTCAAAGGTTCTAATAGCTGTTCAGGAATGTGAGGGCAGAACATGCATGCCGCTGTTCCACCGCTATAAATAAACCTCTGGGCGTAAATGTGGGCTAGTCACAACAGTAAAAATGATCTTTTACACCATAGTTATTCCAGCTCTAAATCATTTGTACTGGAGCCCACAGCCCGTTCCCCGAAAAACCACTCTATTTTTCTGCACTTAAGTAACTTTCAGTGGATATAAAAAGTTGTTCTTTTACCATAAAATTAATTAAGAGTAATTCATTTGGAAAGAGGAGCAAATATGTTTAGTTACTAAGAAAAAGAAGATAGTCCTAACATAAATCAAATGCATATGAACAGAGTTGGAGCAAAAAAAAAAACTAGGCCTAGTGGGCGCCTTCTTCTCATCATATATCCATCATCACATTTATTTATGAAATCAGCAACTAAACAGCTGCATCTGGAAAGGCTAGTAGGGTTGACCAACTGTTCATACCATGTTTGAGCAAATATTACTCTAAAAAAATTTCTGATATCTCCACACTCTGGAATCTCTTTATATCCTGTATGACATTATTTAATTCCTGTTTTTTAGTGTGAGACTTATGGAGGCCCAGAATGATCAATATTAAATCCATCAACCAGATGTGACATAATCAAATATAATGAAAATGATGATGATGCAATTTAAGTATTGTGAAATTATCTATTAATATTGTAAAACTCAGCTAATACTACAATATTTCATATTGCTTCTTCTCAAAGCAACAGTTTACTGCAGATAATTCTTTTTTCCCAATTTGCCAAAGTCAGTTTTTATTTCACAATGCCATTTTTCAGTCTTTTGACTCTATCTTGGTGACAGCGCATGGCACAGAACTCAGTTGGGGATTTTCCTGGGGCAGACTGAGTTTCATCAGCTTTTAGTCATCAACTGCATGTTTGGTGCATCAGTGGCTCACCATGTACCTCACTGGAAGGAGAGCTCAGCAAATTTGACTTCCACAATATTTTGGTCACGTTATTCGGTAAAGGGAAAACATAAAAATTTTCTAAAATCACACGTTCATGTTTTGCTCCTGTTTCCACTTTTATTTTACATTCTTTAGCAAGCTGATGTATGAACCCTTGCAGGAAAAGAGTCAAAATTACTAAGTGATTCTAACCAGCATCTGTCATCCTCAGTAGCCAATAGTCTATTCTGATGGCCTGTCTTTTACTCTGTTGGCTCTCTCTCTGCTGCCATCTGATGTTTCTTCTGCAGGCTCGAGCGATGTTGTTCACTGTCAGGTCACTATTACACACAGCAGACTTGCTGTCAAATTTGTATTATTATTATTATTTTATTTCTAGTTTTTATTTTTATTTTATTTTATTATTTATGTGCACAGAAAATGTGTCATCTAGATTAATTTCTTATCCAAATATGCAACAGATGTGTTGGGGACTGAAAAAAAACTTTTCTTTCTGATAAAAACTACCTCAGGACTCTTGATTCCTGCCAGTCCTTTGCAGTGGTAACTGGAAGCCATGTACATTTAATTATAATACAGGTAGATATGTGAATGGTATACGGGTAGATTGTAATGGATTATTATTATTTTTGCAACTAAAACAGTCAAATTTAAAATAATTTTAAAAAACAAACAAAAAAAAAAACAAAACTAGACCACACTGGTGTCACGCTACATGTCCAAAACAACAAGGATGGAGGAGGACAACTACAAAAGATTCACAAACTGTTAGTGTGTCATCATAAACACAAGCCTTTGTTTATCAGTCAAAACAGAGCAGAGACAGTTGTGTGATTGGCTATTTCACTCAAAGGTCACGGCCAATCAGATGACTGGCTCCACAAACATGTTTTTGAAGAAAAGAGGCATTATGAAAGAAAATGCTCATTGTTCAGTTTAACAATGATTTGATTATTTCACATTTCATGTTTCTTTCCTATAATTTTGTCTGTATGTATTCATATGATTATGAATGTCATTATTACAGATTTATTTAAAGTTGAACACAAAAAAAGAACTAGAATTACCGCCTCATGGTTGTATCCCTCCACCACTCTAGTTTCAGATTATATCTCTGGAATCTAATCAGTTGATCCTTGAGTCCATTTGAACATTTGTGCCAAATTCAAAGAAGTTCCTTCAAGGCATTACTGAGATATCACATTCACAAGGCCAAAAACGTGTTTTGTGAGGTCACGACGACCTTGACCTTTGACCTTTGACCACCAAAATTTAATTAGTTCATCCTTGAGTCCAAGTGAATGTTTGTTCCAAATTTGAAGACGTTCCATCAAAGAGTTACTGAGATATGTAGCCACAAGAATGGAACAGACATACGGATGTATGGAAGTACAAAAACAATATAGCCCCAGCTCTGGCTGTCGCTGGCACATGGACATAAAAAAGAAAAAAAATGAAAAAATTCCCTCTAAAGCAAGTGCTTGTCGTACTTCTCACATAATAACACCTGTGCATCTTAATATTACCAACATTACAGTATCTTCACGGGTGTGTGAAGCTAAGGGACAACCCACATTCATTAATCCACTTCAATGTGGCACCTCAAATGATATTTATTGTCCTCACTCCTCATCAGCACTCCATGCATATGTTTTTTTTTATTGGTGCACTGTCACCACCATCACGAACACCAGGCAGTTAAAAGGCAAACTAAAGACAGTATTTTTTTTCATTCAAACCTCCTCCCTGGGGAAATCAGCCTTTTCAGAAAAAGCTTGTATTATACAACAGGATTTAAAGGTGTCAGGCGCCTCAGTGTCCTGAATTGTCCTCAGACCACAAGAAAACATGTAATCCTCAGTTCTAATAAAAGACTTAAGAGAAAGTAAGTAGGTAAGTAAGACAGTAAAGGTTGTTTGTGATACTTTAGTTGCTTTCACAAAACCAACAATAGCAGCAACAGACAACATTTCTTTGTGATTTAAGAGTGTAATGTTACACAAGTTCACATTAAACAGACTTTGTTTAAAATTTATCACACTGCATTACAACTGTGTTTTCTTTACAATTCATTTTTCACAACCTTCTCCTTTCTATGAGGTTCACCTGAAATTATAAATTTGTGAATAGTTGTGTTTGACGATTATGATGGATTATGTTATGTAACATTTACGTTTGTGAGAACAAAATGCACGTATTAGTATGATGAAGGTGTCAATCATGATAGCTCATTATAGAAGAGTTATCCCACTAATCAGTGCAAATGTGGACTTTTTTTCACACTATAATGAATAAACAATGAAAGTGAGAACTGATTTAAGTGCAACAACTCTTTGTGCAAAGTAACTTTTATTTGAGTTAAACTTTGCCATTAACCTTTCTGACTTCAAGAGTCAACACCTACAGCATCATAACCAATAGTCTATAGGCATTTTACAGCCTCTTTGATTAGGACTCAGATACACAGCCAAACATGATGGCAAACATGCTTGGATCACCAAAATAACACACATACAGAGCTTACAACTATCTCTATTACTCAGTTTGCTTCGGAAAAACTGAGCTAGTGATGAAGAGAGACAAAACTAGTGGTTCACGTGCAAGCCTCACACTTAAACCACTTACACACTGGATCTAAACTGATAGGTGGAAATGTCAAGGTCAAATGAGACTGCTTGGAATCTGATAACATGCATAGAAAAGACAGTATGGCTAGAATACTTTTACTAATGAAGAGCTTCAGCAGCTGTGTGAAGTGTTTTTAATACCACCATGTGCTCAGCATTATACTGCATTCTTCCATCAGCAGTTTCTGGTTTTTATTAATTACAGGTGCTAATAATTCCTTAAAGCCCCACCTCTTCTCTAAATGTTTCTGTTGGACCTCTTCTGTATTCATTTTGCTTGTGACTTAATTATTCATGTTACCAGAAACCAGTCAATGTTATTGCAATTCTGTGGTCATGAATTAAGGTAGATTTTTTTGTTCTAAATTGCTTAATGCCCATTGGTTTCATACTGGTACAACTGTCATTGGTTTTGTTTGTGACCAAATACATCCCTAATAAGAAACAGCTGAAAAAAGGCTGATTGACAATAGTATCCAATTTTCCTCTCACTCAGAATAACAAAAACATAAGACAATAAATACAGGATCAGAGCACAGAAAACATTGCAGCTGCTATTAGCGTTCCAGCACTGCAAGAGTGGGATTAGCACGGTGAATTGTGAAGAGTCAGTGAGCCCTTCTCTAAACAGGCTGTTGAGTGGTAGTGGAGCGTATGATGGGACAGGGACTGCTGGTGTGGAGACTCACCCACACATCAAATTGAAACAGATTAATGGAGGGTCCTGGGACTCACTCTGAACTACTTTGAGCGTACTCACTGGTAGAATATATATGCTCTCTTTTAACAAGAACAGGCATATTGTTATTGCTTTATATGCTATAGATGAAGTAATATTAATATATTATGATAAACTTTATTTATATAGCACTTTTCTAACAAAGTTACAAGTTGTTTTACAAAAGAAATGAAACCAGCATTTTGAACCAGCTGGAGATGGTGGAGGGAACGCTGGCTGATAACGGAGTAGAGTGCATTACAATGGCCAAGCTGAGAAGAGATGAAAGCAAAAGCAAGAACTAAGCCTCAACTGGGCCGTCATGGAAGTGGAGTTTCAAAGGTGACAAAGAAAAAGTTCTATTAAAAAGGTAGGAGCAAAGTAAGCTAAGAGAAGTGTCCCATGTCTGTATGAGGATGCTATGAATGACAATATCGTACATGTCATTTAAATCTAGAAGAACTAGAATCAAGCAGTAACCGTTTGGTGCAGTTTGCAGTAGGTAATGAGTGACCTTAAAAAGGATTTTATCTGCACTATGAATTGCTATGAAAGTAGAAATGCTGTTATTGTAAATGAAAGAAATCAACTGAGAAGAGATTTTTAGATTGAAAAGACATTTTTGATTGGTCCAAAAATCCAATCACATTAATTCATTTTTGTAATTGTCACATGTGCATGTCAGCCTAGCTACCTTGGAAGAGGGAAACACAGTTAAAAATGTTTCCATCACTGTGATTTTGTCAGTAAGAAACATGGCAATAATTGTTGTAAAATGTAAAGATGAGTCCTCTGTGGCTGCAAGGATTGACTAAGAATGGCCCGATAATGGCTAGACAAATGAAAATTGGATTTTAATTGTGGACAGTGACAAAGAACTAATTAAGATTGTGGCTGGAAATGTGACCATCTCCATGACTCACTCTCCGTCTTTCAGACAGATCCTTGGGAAAATACTGGTCACAGGCAACAGAAGACCCCAAGGTGAAAAAATCCTTGGCTAGTTTGAAGCCTTAGTTCTTGCTTTGCAGAAGTTGCCCTGACGTTCACAGAAAGGTGCACACGCCAAGTCTGAATTTTGTGGAGAAAGGAGACAATTACCAATTTTGTGGGGTGTAACAGAAAAGTAATATAGCAAGTAGTGTAATAAATAACTGTGGGCAGGGAGCATATAGTAGTAAATAAGTAGCAATAAGTAGGAAAATAACTTTTGGGTAATGAGTCATTTTTTTACTGTCCCCCCCCTATGTTGTGAAATGCTCAGGATAATGTAAAATACTGTTTTCAGTCACTAATTAGATCCTCTCCAGTCTGTTCTGCTGTTCTTTGATCAGTGTTGCACTACTGTTGATGAAAATACAATTCCATGTTTGACTGTCATCTTGATAAGTTCAGAACAATGTACTCAATGTACACATCCACAGCATTAATGCCTTTAGATCAACAACAGTCATATCACATTTCCCATTTGAATAGAAATATTGTGTCTACTGGTTAATTAATGCCATGTTGCATTAATGTTGCCTTGATAAATAAGGCTTACTGCTACTTTCCACATACAGACATGACAGCATCAGCATATGTACACACATATTCCAAAGATTACATGTAATCTGTGGAATTTTCCTGTAATTAATTAACCATTATGGGAAGTTATGCAAACACAGCTGGAGAAGGGCTACATTTCATTTTCATCTATGAAAAATTCATCTTCAAATATGACAGTAAGGTTAATGTTATTTATATCAAGATCCCAAGAGACCACTACATTGTAAGCTACAGTAGTTACACTGGGCTAATTCTATTTTTTTTTTTCTTAAACCAAGTGATATTTAAAAATGATCGAAGTAAAGGACCATTACTAATGTAGCTTTATGGATAAAACAAAAGTCAGTGGTTAAACTAGAGCTTCACTTATGTTAATCAGATTCATCTTTGAACACTAGCTGTTGCGATGACAGTTAAAATGTGATAGTCATCTTGGATGCACTGCTTAGTCTAAGCTTAATGTTCAAATGTGTACAGCTGCTATAAATATACAGTCTATTGTATGTTGAATTGTGTTTTCACAGTTCTTTGTGTGGTTGTATCTGAAGTGGCGAATGGCAAAGTGGTTGTCAAAAACTGTTACTGATCCATGATGAAAACCAAAGAGCCACACTGAAATGACAGGATGCAGCTAAGACAAGCTGTAACTCTTGCTGGGGTAATTGTTATTGTGGTTGTGGCATAGCAGGCTGCTGTTGCAAAATTTTAGGGAATGTCTGTAAGATCCTGACTGCAGTTGTAGTGGCTATAACATTTCCTGTCCTTAACATTTTTTATAACATTTCCTGTCTCCTCCTTCCATGGGGATTCGTTTTTGGTTTTTTTTAGCTCTGAAATTAACATATTCTATTTGTACTGTGTTTGTTTTTAATAGATTGCATTCAAATCAAATCATGCAATCTACAATTTGCTGTCACCAGCAAATTCACTGTTCCTGTGTGCCTGGAATAGATCTTTGCATTTGGGGGGTCTGCTGTTCTAGACTGCACCCTATAGCATGATGAAGGTGCGGTCAATACCACCAGATCACACCTGCACATGTACTTTGCAAACCTGGCAAGGTATCTGCATACTGCATACCAGAGGTGTTACGTGCTATACATAATTATTTACAGATTTTTTTCTCATTTTAGACAGTAATAAAATTAATCACAAGGAATTTATCTTTAAACCACTTATTAAGTCTGAAGAAGCCAAATGGCCCCGATAGAAGTGGAGTTTAGTCTACTCTTGACAGAGCATACACATACACAGGCGTTTTCCTTCAGGTGATGCCCAAATGTGTCAAACAAAAATGACGGCCTCTTACACATGTAGTAGACTAGGGAACACAAGTCACAAGTCAACATTTGTCAGCTTTGGTTGATTTGATGGTTGTGTGCTGTCTATCACTGCTATCAGTGTCCCCCTGTTTTTTCAAAGGACATTCTTAAGCATGTTGATGCCAGTCACTTTCTAGATGGGTACAAACTGGACAGAACACTCCACTTTCTCCTGAACTGTCAAGAGCTTTTCTTTCTAGAAATCTTGACAGTTCAGTTAAGTAGAAGATGTTTGGGAGATGTGTCATGTGAGAAGATAAGTCTCCAGTTAGGTACAAGCTAATTTTGCCAGACTCTTGCTGAGTTTTATTTACACTTAGAAGTTTAAAGGGAAAAATAAATGGACTGGGTGTTAAATTGGAAAGTTTGTCTCACCCTCTGATTCATCAGACACCGTAATCAGTGCATCAGGCAGGTCATCCGTGGTGCAGCAACTCAGTGGCTTAAAGCATTGGCTTTGCCTCTACAGTGATAACAGCCTATTTTGAATAATATACATTTCCAAAGCACTAATTCCATCAGAATAAAAACAGTTATGTCATACTCACCATTCTGTTCCTCTGATGAAGCTACCATGAAAGTCTAACATGGAAACACTAGACCAGGGAAGGCAGGGATTCTGTGCTTTGAGTTTCAGTTTTTTACTGTATAACATCTGTGTAAGAAATGTTACATTTCACTGACAGTGTTCCCAGTGATTTAGTATTGCTCACAGAGCCCCTAAACTTTTTAAGAGAGATTAAAAAAAAAGGAATGGTCAAAATTAAAGCAACACAGGCTGTGCTATACAGTCTCTACTATGGGTGAAGCTTCAAAAATTCTGGAAATGTTCTGTTATAAATGTATGGTCTCCAAGTCTGGACTAAACTTAAGAGAGCTACTCAAGACCTACAGCAACGCATTAACCAACAGGATGGCTACAGAAGCCCTGAGAGGCAAGTGAGAAAAATAATTCAGGTGATCTATTTTCTAAGTCTGATCTTAATTGTATTCTTGCCTGAATTTATGACTTAAAAATGTGTTATGACTTAAATGTTTTGTTAGTATGATCTTTCTAAAGTTCCTTAATTTTTTTTTTAAATGTGAAAACAGATGGAGAAAAAAAAACTTCCACCAAGATATATCAAAGATCAGGCATGCCCACCCTGTAAATACAAGCATAGCTTGTCAGATAAGGCTCTGAATCACTTTTGTGCCTCTCTCAAATGATCACATTGGAATAAAAGCATGCAGTTGTATTCGACATGCTGTCTAGCTGACCTTTCATCAAGCACGACAGTCCCTACCACAATCAGAAAAAAGCAGGTGATGGATTATGGACTTTTTGAGTTATCACTTTAGGGAAGCATATGGCAAAAAAATCTGTCACAAGAAATTTCCAAGGCTTAAAAATAGAAGTAAAATAGTGCATAAAAATTAAAAATGACTGTGAGCTGAGTCACAGTGAATGGAGATGTGATTTGATCTCTTTTCTTTCCCTCGTTTCCTCCTGATGGCCTCAGGATGCTGCTGCCATAGAAACCAGGTTATAAACAGACAGGGGTTGACTAAGCTGATAATGAGCCTGATGTTTTTGTGCTGGTAGCCTCGGCCAGTACTATGAAATATATGGTGGATGTTATGGTCCTCACAGGATGATTCTTAAAGATCCTGTTGAATTTCTACTTGTAGACAAGAAATACAAAAACACAATGGATAGTTTAAAGTGGCGCACAGTGGCTTTTACAGATAGGCTCTCTCTCTCTCTCTCTCTCTCTCTGTATATATATATATCTTTCTCTCTACACATGCTACACACGTACTCGTATAATAATAATAATTTTTGTCTCAAACTTCTAAAAACCTACCGCAGATCTCGCACAGAGATGATAGATCACAATGAAATTTACGTGTTTACTTGCTTTTACTGCCTCTTAACGCTTAAGATGAAAACACTTTGTGCATAGCTGATCACAGAACAGTAGAAGCAGAGTCAAGGACAGCTTGACAAGCAAATTTTGGGCATAGCTAGTCACCATCAAAGATCCCAGGATTATGCTCAATTCAAATGCCGAAAACGTCCAAAAATGCTGCTCCACTCTCCACTTGACAAGCCCCAGCCTTTGTCTATGGTACAAGGTCACAGCCATGACAGAAACATTATATGCAATGGCTGGTAGTCAAGCTAGCTGCTGGGGATGATAGCTTCTGCCATAAGTGACATTAAATCACATGATTGCTTCAAACAGGCTACTTCTATGCCATGATTGTTTTCATTGAAGTTTTTTTACTGGAGACTGTAATTTGTCATGATTTCTCAGTGTGTTATTTATTAGTTGTACCATTCTTGATAATGCATGATCACATGTAGGGTTTGACATGGACAGATTTGAAGACAATGGGTCCCTGAGCAAAACCCTCAGACCCAGAAGATATAAATAAGCATTGGCCAGACAAGGAACCACCGCGGTGCCAAAGCCAGAGAGGCGAAAGTTCTGACATGACAAGAAAATCAACAGTGGTCATCTTATTGAATCTCAGGGGAAAGGACAAGAAGAGGTAAAAACATCCATGGACCAGAGACTGATGTTTAACCTAACAAACTGAAATATATTTCACTAACAAAAACATAACTGATTAAAAACAATAATCTACAGCGTGTGTGTGTGTGTGTGTGTGTGTGTGACACCAACAGACACCAACATACTCCCTCTCTATCTCTCACTTTAACGTGCTGCACTATGATTATTGTTCAACTCTTACCATTCTATGTAACACACTATTACAAACACTTTATGTATTGAATTACTTTTGATTGACCTTAGAGTTAAGCTGAAGTATCACTGAAGCCAGCATCTTTGCATGTAAAACTCAATTAAATTAGTCTCCCTAGAGTAATAAAGGTTCCATATCAGTTCCTCTCCCATTTCTTGAAACAAAGGAATGAATATTTATTAGATGCAAATTACAATTTGGGCGCAAAAGGCTGTTTCTCCGCCTAACACACGCCTAGAGTAGACTGGTGGTAAAAACATCTGACTGGCTTTGTTACGTGCATTGCTTCTTTTCTTCTTCAGCTTTTTCTTTTCTTTTTACTTTTTGTCCTTCAAGATTTTGCTGTAACGGCTCACCAAGAGTTTTCTCGAGTCATTTTATTTTCTGTAAGCTTCATATTCCTGCTTTTTCTTCTTCCTCTTTGTCCATTTTGTCCTTTTCCGTGCACATTTTAATCTTTAGCTGAAACAAGCCTCAGTTTGTAACTCAGTACCACAGTGGATGATCCTAGGTTCCCAATGATTCAAGAAGCCAGCAAAGGCTTTGCCCCATCAACCCTGGAGTGAGCTCACCAGATCAGTAGAGAAGCCCCACTATTTCACCCTCGAGTGTCAAGGGAGAGTGGAGAGTGATGCAAGCATTGCAGCAACCCCTTCAGGTCCAACTGAAAGGGGCTTACCTCTGGCACAATGCTGCAGAAGTAGGCAAACTTTACTTTACTGCTGTCTATGATAAGAGTCGATGTTGCATGGTACTCTGAATTCTTAATTTCAAGTCCTAGAGATCTAGATTGTCCACCTCTGCAGTTCTCTGGTAACTCTGAAACACAAACTCCATTTCACTATCACCGGTTCATTTTGTTATTCAACAGATCAGCTTTATTCATCTGTTTCATTCTTTCTGGTTTTGTTTATTCCTTCAAACCAGAAGAATTATGGGGATAATCTCACTACTAGTAATGCATGTTCCTCAGTTCTCTTTGTATTGAATTATAATATATATTTCACTCCAAAGTTTAATTCCAAAATACAATAAAAGACAAACGCAATTGACACCTGTTTTTGTATTAATTGGTCTGAGCAAGGCTCCACTTTATACAATCATATGCTATACATCACATTCATCAGGATAATAAACCCTGCGTAATCCTATTTTCAATATATTTAGACGATAGATTGCTTTGTGTTTGTCACTCGACCTGAGTGACAACACTGGCCGACCTTCATTCATGTTGATTTGTTCAGTTAACTATTCAACTTAAGTTTTAATTAAAGAGAGCAGCTCAGAATCAACAGCTGCTTATAAACTCTATACATCCAGCTAAACTCTAGCCCCAGAACATTTAGTCTTTTCCCTTTAATTAGTATCTGGCTACATAGTTCTTTCCATCCTATGAACTGAGACGTTATAAACCATTACAAATTAAGCAGGTCAGAATTAAGTTCTGATTAATAGTTTATTCCATTTATTTTGTTGGCCTAAAGACAGCCAGATTTAAGTGTTTTAAATATCAGCCTATTTAATGTTAACAGTACAATGTGAAATCCCTACAGGCTGCTAAAACCTCAGATTCCAAGAAAAAGTGAGCACATTACTATCAATGGCTTTGGAATTGTATATCTAACAATTTCATCTTTAATTTGATTGTTTTATTTGAGTCCAAAACTAATGATTTTCAATTTAGTGTCATATATGGCAAAGAAAAGCAGAAAACTCACTGAAACTCGAGAATATTTGGTATTTTTGCTGACTGAACTATAACTGAAATTATTAATTGATTATGAAAATATTTGCTGCTTAATTTACTGTTGATTGATTAATCAACTATCTGCTACAGCTGTACTGTAACTGGGTGCAATGATGAGTTGTCTGCATACTATATTCCAGTTTCCACATACTCTTGACCCTATGATGTTTCCGAGGTAGATGACAACGACTTATTTACACCAATATTCTGTCTCTGGCAGACTGTAGTATTATCTAATCTGAAACGGAACAGCAGCAGCCATGGCAGCCATGACTGAAGACTGTGTTGTTTGGTTATAGATGAATATATGTACATATGGACTCCACAGTGTGAACAACGGAAAGAAGCACTTCTTTTCAATCCAGTGTTTTATTGTGTAGTAGCCTGTTCTCTCTTATGGCCTAATCAAACTTTGTAGCTGCAGCACTAGTGTTACAGCAACAGTGTTCCAGGTAGTTGTATGGATATTATGGCTGGCTGGGAGAGCTATAACAAATACTGCTGCCATCTCAGTTTTGCCATTATAAAGTTGAGCCGTTAGAGCAGTCCCATTAAGGTTATTGATTTTCTTGTTTGCTTCCTGCTTGGTGGAGAAACAGCACAAAGAGAGAAGTTGTTTCCTAGCCCCTTTATATCACATTCCTGAAAAACAGATACGGTTTAGAACAGCGGGTGGAGGGGGCAAGGGGAGAACCCATGAGAATTATATGGTAATATAAATGTTCTGCTACACTGAATTTGCTCAGTATGCTGGGCAATGTGCTTCTCATACTGAAACAGCAGATTTAACAACAAGATTTAAATGCAATGGAATCCAGCTTGAACGTCTTCAAGATCCTCGTTAAATCTGTTTTCTATTTTCCCTCAGTATCCACCCTCAGCACTATCTGTCGTCGCTATCAGGTCTGCTGTGAAAATGGCGCCAATGAGAAGTAGAAGCTGTTTGCACGTTAAGCAAGACTCATTTCCCATCACCAAGACAGAAAATCAAGCCACTATTAACCCCATAGTGAACTAACTGTGTCCATGTTACAAAGTAATTAACTGAGGTGGCTGGATCAGTGACAATTAATTTCTCATTAAAGCTACCCCTACATGACCTGCAGGGCAAAGTGACTTACAGTGACTTACATTCATTTCCTGGAGACTCACTCTGACGCTAACCCTGACCCTAACCTGAACCTTAACCTGAACCTGAACCGGCCCTTACAACAACCTTTAAACATGTTTACACCTTAACATCATCCCCACAAGTCCCCATAATGTGACTGTGTAAACAGACTTAGGTCCCCACAACATGAGTAATGTTGTTTACTGCTGTTTTACATACATACACACAAATAAGACGTACCAATATCATCACAGTTTTTATGTTTATATATTACATGTCAAATTGCTATATATATATATATATATATATATATATATATGTATTAAGGCTGTTATTAATGCGTTAATGCAACATGCCTTTAACGGGAGTAATTTTTTTAACGTGATTAACGCTTGTGACATTTGAACCTTGGGCCACTCCGTAGCTCGGGAAATCAGGAAGCACTGCACCGAGGTCGATGCCGTCGTGAGCAGTAATGGATTATTATTAACATTATAGTATAATGTTACAGTTAGTAAATTGGTATGCCCATCTGTAATTTTTTTTGTTGGGCTTTTGTTTTAGTTTATTTATTTAGTTTATTATCTTGTTTTACAATGCAGTTTGCACATGTTAGTTACTTGAACTGAGAGTATTTCTCATTGTACCAATAAATAAACATGATTTTTTTGCATAAAGCAAGCATTTGTCTATTCTCATGTTGAAAAGAGTATTACAATTTGAAAAAAATCAGTTTAAGGTACATTTAGAACAGATTAAAAATATGCGATTAATCATGATTAACTATGATCACTCATGCGATTAATCGTGATTAAATATTTTAATCGATTGACAGCCCTAATATGTATACAATGATTTGGTGTTATAGTTTGTGTTTTTTTTTTCTTTTTTCTACAAATTCACATCTTTTACATCCTCAAAGCCTGTGTGTTAGTTTCCTGACTTTTCTTTGAGTTTGAGTTCTGGCAAACTTCACATGCAATGTCAAAGCCACAGTGTGTTCTGGATAATAAGCCTGTGCTAGCATGAGACTCATGTTCATCATTACTTCAGTAAAGCTAGGTATGTATACTGTAGGTATAGCTATACTGTGGATGAGGAAGTATTCTGATCCTAAGGTACCACTACCACAAAATAAAAATACATACAAAAAGTGCTGAATTCAAACTTCGAAGTCTGTTTTCAGGTGGTGGGGGTACTATTACATATGTGGATAAGTTGCATAAAGCCCCTTTTGGCATTCGAGAGAGTTGTGTGAACTCTAATAAATGTCAGGGTCCTCTGGGGTGAAACATTTCCAGTGTGAAAATGAAAAAAATATGGGGTTGTTAGAAAGTAAAAGTACAGAAATGTTATGAGTAAAATTATTTAGGTATCAACTGCTGAAGTAATTATTATGCAAGATGCCCTTTCAAAGCTGTTAAGTGGGTCATTCTATAGCAATGCATCACATTTTATAACATCAACATATGTCTTCAGGGGTCGAGCTACCATTGAGGACACAAAGACCATAAGCCATGACGGTGTGAAAGTGGGCAAGCATGTGCAACACTAAAATAAATTAAGTCATCATTTATTTTATTATTTGCATTTATGCTTTTCCCACAGTGACATGTTAAGACCTACAGTATATTTGTCACTTAAAGCCCCAACGCACCTACGGTCCTACATTCGCTACACACACATGTGTTTTTACTTAGCATGCATCAATAGCGCTCTTCTAAGAACTGGGGGCAGCGAGCAGCCTCTCTGGCACTGCAACTGCAACAAATGCTGTGTAGAAGAACTCATATCTATTTACAGAGCAGCCACACAAACAGTTTGCTGAGTGGATTCACTGGATGAGTGAGGCTCAGAGGCTAGAGTCCACTAATTGTAAGGTTGGAGATTTGATTCCCATCTCCTCCTGTCTGCGTGTTCATGAGTGTTTAGCCAAAACGCTGAACCCATAATATCAGTGTGTGTATGTGGTTGAAAAGCACTGCATGTGTAGAAAAAGGCTTGTGGGGAACTGTGGCTGTAGTGTAAAACGCTTCGAGCTGACGATGAGACTAGAAAAACACTAAATAAGTGCAGTTTCCATTTACCACATTACATAGCTTTAATGAAGATGACAATCAGTGTCATCCAACACAATTTTACTGAATTGAATTAAATGTGTCCAAATTACTTGAATGCATTCATGAACAGGTTTTTGTCCTCTGCATCAGGTCCAGTGGGAAAAGGAAGAGTATGCAAGTAACACAGAAAACTACAATATAGGGAGCCAGTTGCAGAATACAAATAACAAGTGAATGGCTATCACTATATAAAAATTATGCTTCATGTAATAAAAATCTTAAAGATTTTAAATTTACATACAGTTCCTCAGTAACCAAGTAACCAGTTACTTTCCATTGTCAATATGGCTATGTGTGTTAGCCCTGTGATGGACATGAGACCTTTTTTCCAGACAGCCTCCAGAGACAGCCTCCAGCACTCAAAACTACATTCAAGAACTGCAATATTTTGGATTACTATTTGTAAATATTTTTGATGATTTGGTCAACCACGTGTTTGTAATCCAGCACATGCTACTGGCACATGACTCCAAAAAGCAGAGTTTATCTGGCCTGAATGCTAAACACAGTAAACACATTCTGCACGACTGTGATCATGGGCACACTGGTCCCAGTGTGTCTGCTGGATGAAGCTCTGGGAGGCCTGGCAGCCTGTCTTTGGCTGGCACACACCAAGACCCATGGCATA
Source organism: Trachinotus anak (assembly GCF_046630095.1). Classification (NCBI taxonomy): domain Eukaryota; kingdom Metazoa; phylum Chordata; class Actinopteri; order Carangiformes; family Carangidae; genus Trachinotus; species Trachinotus anak. Next base: position 29,428,847 of record NW_027273883.1, read on the forward strand.
TGGTACATGTGCACAGTCTGCTGGCTTATTTGTTGCCGGGTGACCTGGACAGCAATAATAGCAAGGACTGAACAAGGTCTGCTTTAATGAGTGTCACGACGGGAATGTTTTCTGCAGCCTCACACGCTCTCACTTCAATGAAGTATGAAACATTTACAAATGGTAACAATATCAGAATCAGAATCAGAATCAGAATCAGTTTTATTGCCAAGTATGTTTTCACATACAAGGAATTTTTTCTGGTGATTGGTGCAATTGATCAGCAACAGTGGGGCTCTCTAGCCTTGTTGATGAGGCTGATAGCAGATGGGAAGAAGCTATTTTTGTGGCGAGAGGTTTTGGTCCTGAAGGACCGCAGCCTCCTGCCAGAGGGGAGTGTCTCAAAGAGTTTGTGTCCAGGGTGGGAGGAGTCAGCTACAATCTTCCTTGCACGCCTCAGAGTCCTTGAGGTGTACAGGTCCTGGAGGGATGGAAGATTGCAGCCAATCACCTTCTCAGCAGAGTGGATGATACGCTGCAGTCTGTTATTGTCCTTCTCCGTGGCAGCAGCGTACCAGATGGTGATGGAGGAGGTGAGGATGGACTCAATGATGGAGGTGTAGAAGTTCACCATCATAGTCCTTGGCAGGTTGAACTTCTTCAGCTGCCTCAGGAAATACATCCTCTGCTGAGCTTTTTTGATGAGGGAGCTGATGTTTAGCTCCCATTTGAGATCCTGTGTGATGGTGGTTCCCAAGAAGCGAAAATGCTCCACGGTAGCCACGGGGGAGTCACACAGGGAGATGGGGGTGGGTGGGGCTGGGCTCTTCCTGAAGTCCACTATCATTTCCACTGTCTTCAGAGCGTTTAGCTCTAGGTTGTTCTGCCTGCACCAGGTCACCAGACGCTCAGTCTCCCACCTGTAGGCAGACTCATCGCCATCAGAGATGAGTCCAATGAGAGTGGTGTCGTCTGCAAACTTCAGGAGCTTGACAGACTGATGGCTGGAGGTGCAGGTGTTGGTGTACAGGGAGAAGAGCAGAGGAGAAAGAACGCAGCCTTGCGGGGATCCAGTGCTGATGGTCTGGGAGTCAGACACGTGCTTTCCTAGCTTCACGTGCTGCCTCCTGTCAGACAGGAAGTCGGTGATCCACCTGCAGGTGGAGTCAGGCACACTGAGCTGGGAGAGCTTGTCCTGCAGCAGAGCCGGGATGATGGTGTTGAAGGCAGAGCTGAAGTCCACAAACAGGATCCTGGCATAGGTCCCTGAGGAGTCCAGGTGCTGGAGGATGAAGTGGAGAGCCATGTTGACGGCGTCGTCTACAGACCTGTTGGCTCTGTAGGCGAACTGCAGGGGGTCCAGGAGTGGGTCAGTGATGGATTTGAGATGGGACAGGATAAGGCGCTCAAATGATTTCATGACCACAGAGGTCAGGGCAATGGGTCTATAGTCATTTAGTCCTGTGGGCCTTGGTTTTTTGGGGACAGGGATGATGGTGGAGGATTTGAAGCAGGCTGGCACGTGGCAAGTCTCCAGTGAGGTGTTGAAGATGTCCGTGAACACCGGAGACAGCTGATCAGCACAGTGCTTCAGGGATGATGGAGAGACAGAGTCAGGACCGGCTGCTTTGCGGGGGTTCTGCTTCTTAAAAAGCCTGTTGACATCTCTCTCCAGGATAGAGAGAAATGTTCCTTTGGTAGAGGAGGAGGAGGGGGGTTCTGATGTGGCTCTGATGTGGAGGTTGGTGTCAGGCTTGTCCCATTGTCTTTCAAAGCGGCAGTAGAACTCATTCAGATCGTTGGCCAGATGGAAGTCGTTAATGGAGTGGGGGGGTTTAGGTTTGTAGTTAGTGATCTGTCTGAGCCCTTTCCAGACAGAAGCAGAGTCGTTGGCTGAGAACTGGAGCTGAAGTTTCTCAGAGTACAGTCGTTTAGCTTCTCTCACCGCCTTGCTAAACCTGTACTTGGACTCTTTAAACCTGTCCCTGTCCCCACTCCTGAAAGCTTCCTCTTTTGCCTCCTGAGCTGACTGAGCTGAGCTGTGAACCAGGGTTTGTCATTGTTATAACTCACCCTGGTGCGTGATGGGATACAGCAGTCCTCACAGAAGCTGATGTATGACGTCACAGCCTCTGTGAACTCATCCAGACTGTTGGAAGCAGTCCTGAACACCTCCCAGTCAATGCAGTCCAAACATGCCCGCAGATCCTCTATGGCTTCACTGCTCCACTGCTTCGATGTCCTCGCAACAGGTTTACACAGTTTTAGTTTCTGCCTGTATGTGGGAATCAGGTGGACCATGACATGGTCAGAGTGGCCCAGTGCAGCCCGGGGGACGGCGTGATAAGCACCACTGATTGTGGGGTAACAGTGGTCCAGAGTGTTCCCCTCTCTGGTTGGGCAATTAACAAACTGTCTGTATTTGGGCAGTTCGTGGCTGAGGTTACCTTTGTTAAAGTCACCAAGGACAATAACTACGGAGTCCTTATATCTACATTAGTTTAGGTCATTTATAAAACAGAGAACTGTGTGGCAAAAAGACCACGACAGACGCATTGCTTGATGGTTGGTCCACCACTTTTACTACAGGCTAAATATTTTAACAACTCCTGAAGAGACTGGTGCAGCATTTTGCACATAGAGGATGAATCCTACTCACTGTGGTGATGCCCTGACTCTTCCTCTCACACCACCATGAAATTACCATTTAAGGATTAAGAAAAATCTCTTGATGGCTGCTTAGTGGATTGTCATGAAATTTGACACAGACACTGTCAAAATATATGTCCAGTACTTTGGTTTGTGCCCTAATATCTACAGCTCTAATAACATTCCCATCAACTTCAGCTGTACTTTGTGTTTAGCATTAAAATGTTAGCATGCGAACACACTAAGATTATACCTGGTAATCATCATCATGTACATTGTCACTGTGAGCACTTTGCCCCTCTGACAATAACATTTAACTCAAAGCATCACTAACTAACCTACAACAGTCGATGGTTCATTCAAGGCAGGGTTCGAATTATGGGGCAGATTGGGGGAGTCTGATTAAGGCTGGGACCCCCCAAAAAGAGGTAAAAACAACAGCTCAGGGATTTGAAACATTTATATATTCTTCTTACCTGTAATTGTACATATATGGTATATTTCCCATATTCATACCTGGAAGAATCTTGCAATATGATTTCAGACACCCCTAAAGTGGACCGTACCATTTCTTAACCTTGACGTTAACCCTCACTCACAGGGGTTAAATAGGGCTGCAGCCCATTGGACTTGAGCTTTGTCTCCTTCAATATAATATCAGCATATCACACTTCACTCATTTTTAATCTCTCAAAAAACCTATTAGTGTATTAGTAGCTTATAAAGTCTCTAACGGCGCGAGTAGCACAATTAGCCACTCGGTAAAGTAATTTTGCTCTGTGGTAAGTTTAAGGTCACTGACAGTGTACAGACAGACAGGGCAGCAGCAAGTTCTTCAGACCATCAGAGCAAAGTGAGAAATATCCACATCTGTTATTGTCATGTATTCCATGCTGCTGCTCCTCTCATGCCGTGTGCGCGCAGGCAGTTGTGTGAGTGGGTTACTATGGTTCCACTGATGCCGAACCCACTCCCCCAAGAAAAAGATGACCACCCACCTCCCCCAACTATCCTTGTATAATTCACACTCTGATTAAAGGCTGTGAGAGTCAGAAATACACATGATTTTTTAGTATTATATTTGACCTGCTTCAACAAATGGAGTGAACCACTTGAGATACTATTGTTCAAGGTTATGCTCCATTGCTTGATTTTCAGTCATTTCAATAATTAAAAATGTCAGTGTGATTTAGAACTGGTTTCTCTCACTGCTGGGATTTCTCCTTGTATCTCTACAGGACACACAGCAACAACAGTTTAGTCACTTGATCTTCATCACCATTTTTGGTTTGCACCACCTTCTAAATAGCCTCGGGGGTGTTGCCATATCCTTTACCCTTGTGAAATTGATACAAAAATCTAAAAATCTTTAGGGTATATAAACTTAAACTTTGAGTTCAGTTCATAATAAATACCAAGAACAACCTGTAGATTTTTTTATTTGGTAGTTAAACATGTAGTAACTACTGATTTTTTGGTTGTTGTTATGGTGAATTTAAGAAATAGTTACTCATTTTTAGAATTATATCATTTGTTTGGGGTCATGTTTTTGGGTATCTAGCGAATGTGGGAGTAATAATGTAATTCATTGTTTTAGCTCATTTTTGGTCTCTGTCAACTCCTGATGTGTAATAGATTACACATCACAAGTAGCATTGATGCCAGTCCATGTGGAACTTATTCTAGCTACTGATGATGAGTCTTGTAGAGCTAACTTGAATGCAAAAGTAAACGTCAACATGATACATAATTTAGCCAGCTACCTCGCAAAAAATTATGATGGGATATAACACTGTTTCTTGCACATCATTCACCAGGGTCGATCATACTCTTGTAGTGGTAGTCTCATGACTACTAGTAACATCACTGAAGTGTGTCCTTGAAGCTGTCTGCAGGCTGCAGGATATTGTTATCAGCGATTTAAGACATAATGGAACTACATCTAAAGCCTGTTTTAAGCCACATGGATTGCATAGATGGTGATGGTCACTTCTATTCCTACATATCATTTATAATGAAGCAGATTAGTTTTAAATGACAGGTTCCCTGATATCACATGTTATAATATATTATAATAATATATAACATTTCAATAATTGAAACCACAAAAATGCTTTGCTAAGCTTTTCTTTCTGTAATAAATGAAGCATAATTGTGTGGTAAGCACTCTCTCTTTCTCTCTCTAATTGCAGAAGGATGCACTTAAGGAAGGGTCTAAAAGTGCAGTATGGGAGTTTTACACTTCAATACATACAGCTATTTTATTTATTCATGTGCTTATTAATATTTTCAGGTAACTTTATGTTCGAAGATAATACAAGTTTAGAAAGACATTTAAACAAAGTTTTGTACTGGAGTTTATGTTTTTTCCTAAATTTTGATCTATTTTTTCATTTTTACTGCAAATGTATATGGTTCCAGATATTGGTTATCAGTCTCCTTGATTACTAATACTTGGTATCGGTATTGACCGGTCAACCTCTAGTTTGTGTGTTTGCTTTTGTTTCCTCAAATTCCATTATGCTCAGGTTATTACAGCAGCATAGTATTTAGGAATAAGATCAAACTAAGTAAATAAATAAAATGTGAAAATGTAAGCTATAACTCAATTTGTGTATACTTACCAGTGCTGTCATCATAAACCACAGTGACTGTCTTCCACTTGAAGAAGTGGACCAGGTCCAGGATGGCCCGGCTCAGGGAGGAGAAGTCTGGGTAGAGGCTGACGTAGAAGACATCTCTGTTGTCCGATACCTGGTGCTTCCACTTGGTCTGGATGTGTGGCACGCCCAGGGCATTGCAAATTGACTGGACTGCATTGGCGGAGGAACTGTGAGAGGGACCGAAGATGGCTGCCACCCCCAGAGAAAGCTGGTCACAGGCTGTAGAAGAGAAATATCTGACTAGTTAGTTTGTTATTATATGTACGTACAAATTGCATTAATTTGTTTATTTAATCTGTATTCAAATTTCACATCTGGTGACATTCTGTATTCGTTTGTTTCCCACAAATTCTGATATATTTCATTCCTCTGTGCCATAGTCCACCATTGTTGTCTAAAAACTATTAAAAACAGATCAGCAAGGCATTGTTTTGCACTGGGTGACATCCTACGTTTTCCTGTTGTAAAATAAAAACAATCTCCGCCCAGACAATTGTTTTAACTGTTTTGACTCTGTATCAGAAACAGTCTGCGTCCATACTAACAAACCTGAAAATGCATACATACATGTCCATTCACGGACACTGGGCAGTGACCGTAAACAGGAAGTAGATTGTCTACTCTCAGGTGTACTCAGCTGATTAGTTGCAGATTCTATGAACAAGGACAGCCAAGGCAGCTGTAGCATTATAATGCAGAACTTCACTGCACAACAGCTGCTAGCAAAGAGGTCAGTAACACTTGTAATTCATTACTCATGTTGTTTTAACCACTGGTAGCCGAGGCTGATAAGACCCAGTCAGGGAGCAGGTGTGACTACGTAATCCTTTCCAAAGGTCTCAGTTTTTGCCCGTCCAGACTACAACACATGCCAGGAGTTTTCAAACTAAAACAGGGCCAGCAGCATTTCCAAAACTCTCCATTTTTTAAAAACTCTGCAGTAGTGTGGACGGGAGACAAAAACTTAGCAAAAGAGATGTAAACGACGAGTAGTGTGGACATAGCCCAGAGCATTGTCATGGCCACAGCCTGTCAGTTGTTCTGTTGGTTGGCTGTCAGTTTCGAAGAAGGTGGGTCTTAAACCAGTCTGAGGGAAAGAGGAAAGGAGAGTAGTGTGCTGCTTCTAGTGGGGAGACCTTTGGTTGACATGAATGATCGACCTCATGCCTTAAGTATTTTGGTTTAGATTCTGTCTGTGTCTATTTGTTAACCTAAATGGACTAAAACCCACTGACCTCAGTGTGAGTTAGTCAACTCAGCCATAATGATATGAAGGAGATAAACAAATGCACAGTCTGCATGCCAGGCTTGATCAGACATCAGTGATACTCAGATGATACTGCTAAATGGCATCTTACTGATACAATAAATGGAAGAATGTCTGTCTGTCTGTCTGTCTGTCCATCTGTCATCCAATTTTTCTCCATAATTGCTATTCTAGTCAACTTCAAACACAGTTGTGTATGTACTGCGGAGGACCCAAGGAAGTGAAATGTCAACTGTGAAGTGTTTTTGGATGAGTGTTTCTCGAGAAAGCTTCCAACATCAGTTTTCTACATGTTGCTTTGGTAAATAGGGCAAGCGAATTCTGAATGAGCAGTGCACTAATAGCAACTAATATTGAATACACAACCTCTATTGCATTACATTTCCACAATACAAAGGTGTGACAATTCGAGCTTGCTTTCATGGAACTGCAATCAGAAGATATTCAAACTATAGCTCATCAGTGCATAAGCTCAACCGCGTATTCAGTTTATTTAATATAAGAGAGTTGGCTAAATCATTGAGACAGAATATAATGGCCCATAATTGATAAGAGACTTCAAATGTCAGTCTGATGCACACACAAAACTGGTAGATTATAGCACTTTATTGGCTGTCTCTGGGGGCCAAACAGGTCTTTGAATTACTGCCACTGAGTCATTACCTGGAACCAATCAATTCTCTCTCTTTACATTTGAAGTGCTCAACCATTTCTCCCTTGCCTGATTGTAATTGTTGCAATCTCAGCCACTGCAGCTCATAAGCCTCAAACAGGGAATACATTTGCATTGCAAATCAACTCTGGCATAAGTGTATGTACACACACACACACACACACACACACACACACACATTTTGGTCAGGGATGAAACCGTCAAACTGGAACAACCACCACTAAACAGAGGAGGTGGTCTATGATACCACTTATAATGCAGTCTTGAGATCACTCCCCAGGCACCTTAACATGATCCACACCATGACTCATGTGATCCTAATGACTCACATGATGGCCAGGGGGGTCAATGACTCACATGGGACCTCAGGGCGTTAACAAACCCACAGGAAGTTAAATGCCTCGAACTCCCCATGAGTCAGTCAGAAGCGAAGAAGCCCTTCGGATGAGAAGTAGCTCTTCGAGATACCATGACCTGGATGACTGAGAATCTTCACAGACACTGCTGAGGACCCAAGAACATGCAGTGTCAACTGGACCATTGCAGTATATACCAGCCCTGATAAATAATTACTTTGTGATAACAAATTCAAGGCACCCAAGTATGATACAACATCTTTTAAAGGAATACCTTTAATATATATGAAAAGTCCTTTATTTAATATTTTTCTCTTTTTTAATATTTAAAGTTAGACCTGATACCAAAGCGAATGCAACAAACAAATAAATAACTTTTTTAAACTTATTTTCATGTGATAATTGACAGCATTTTAGTTTAGTTTGTTTTTTTATTTTTATTTTTTGTTTGTTTGTTGTTGTTGTTTATTTTCACTTTCACTTTTATCTTTCTTTTTTTTTATCTGAATTGACTCACAAAAATAAGAAAAGAGCAGATGTGTCCCCCTGTACAGCCTTTTTTATAATTTCTGAATTGCCTGAACTGCCAAAGCCAAAGAAATCTAAAGTATTGAATAAAAAGCTTCACAGTGTCGAAGGCCTTAGAATAATCCACAAGTAAAATGTAATTATTATGTCAGCAATAAACTCACAGTATTTAATCAAATCTAAATCAAAATCTGTGGCATACCTTTAATCTCTATGCAAATATGAGTACTAACAATATCACGTCATTGTTAATTGAAGTTTTAGGCCTCCAATTTCAATCTTTTTTTTTTATATGGCTTTGTTTGCATATTAATAAGTCCTTGAGAAACAGTTGGAGCAGCAGATCCCAACCACTTGCTTCCTTGACTTCTGAAATGTCATCTTGAAATACTTGTAATACTCTTTTAATTTTTATTATTGTTATTTTCTGGCTACATATTTTTCATCTATAGATTTTACACTGTCCCTTATATGTCCAGTGTCACTGACATCATTTCTTTTGGTGTATAATTTCTTTCTGGACCAGCCCTATAACTGACTGAGTGATTTACTGAGTGACACAAATATACAACTTTTTGGCCAAATCTTGGCTACTTTTGTAGAAGAGAGTCTATCTATCTATCTGTTTTATTTGTTTGGCCAATCTTCTGATATTCCCAGTGTCCACCATGGGATATACACGCCAGCCTTACTCCAACTTTCTTTAATAATCAGTTTATCAGCATCTGTCCTCTAAAGGAGTATTGTTTAATTTCCAATAACTTGTGTTGGGTTTCTTTTCCTCCACTGTTATCAAGACATAATGATAACTGTATTAGAAAGAAGAAGAATATTGAATATTAAATTAAACAGGTCTAAATGTATTAGATCTTGGCACTTCCACTGCTCTATTCAAGGTCATTTGGATATTATATCAAAGTATATGATATTATATTAATGAAAAAGTGGGTAATGTTGAATTCCTCCTGCATTACAATTTTGATGTGAATAAAATCTGTTTAACTATCTAACTAACTAATTATGTATTAAAATCTTTTCTCCCCATAAATGCTTTATTTAGAAAAAAATTAAAATTTAAAAGTCAACACTGTTTATTGATAGCTGAGTTAAAAATGACATATTGTTGATGATACATAACAAAAAGATTACAACTTTTACACAGAATTTCTCAAGAAATATGGAATTCCAGTTACTCCTAAAACGGGTCTTGGATGCAACACCTCCAGGTGTTTTGAGATTAATGTAAGGAAATTGCATGTTTGATATGAATATGCAGTTTAAATGTAACCTTATGTGAGCTGCTACTATATACCCTCACAGACTTTGCCAGGTGTTCACATCTCCTCCTGCCAAGCTACAGTATTTAATTTAAAAATATGAAGTGGAAGTCAGTTTGGAATGTAAATTATAAATACTGTGTTTCTAACCAACCAGAGAAGTTTCATTTTAAATTATTATAATTTGATTTATTACATTTTTCAGATGCTTTCAAGTTACAGAGATGAAATTGATGGAAAATGTGTATTTTGCAATAACAAAACTGAGACCACCTTGCATCTGTTTTATGAATGTCTATGTATTTAATTATTTTTCTTATATTATATTATATATATATATATACACGCACACACACATATACATACACAAACACACACACACACACACACACACACATATATCTATCTTTAAGATGCTGAGGGGTTCTATTCATTTATAAAAAGAGATATTTGACAGGAATGATGTTCCTTTATCTTGAATGTCTTGATCATAAACTGTGATGTCCTATCCCAAGATCCATTGCACACAAGTGATGAACCACTTTTCAAAAAGAATATATAAATCTTAGAAAATATGGAGGGCAGTGGATAAAGAGGAAATCCTCCTTAGACCAAACTATCTCATTTTGGTTTGGCCTTCACAGTGTCTGTGGGCTTCAGAGGCCACAGTCTACGAAGTCGTGGCCTCTAAACTGAGACACAGCAGACGTAGCCACCCCCCTATCAACAGGCACATTCTGAACGGGCACTACACTAATATATATATATGTACAGTGGGGTCCAAAAGTGGTCTCAGGCTCTTGGACCCCCACCATATAATTATAGAGACCCAACACCAGTGGCACATCTGCCAGTCACAAACACATAAATACCTTTCCTGGAGGCCTCAAAGCTGTCATAGATGTTTATCCTTTGGATGTCGTAGGTGAGCGTGGTGTTTGGCAGTAGGGTTCTGTTCCTGTTGATTGTGTTTAAAGCAAATTTAAAGGCTAGTTCTTCAGCACCTGATGGGCCGCTTTCAATGGACTCAAATATCCCCCCTGTCAAAGAAAGAGAGACAACTGATTAGTGACTGAGCAGCGCTGAAAAATGGAAAAGTTGCTTTTTATAGTAACCAGTGGTCCGTGTAATTAAGTTATAACTTAATTACACGGACCCTTGTTACACAAGTAATTTGAGTCAGAAGAAGCATCTCAATCACAGCGAAGTGGCTTATTCAGGAGAAAACTGGTTTACACTTTTAAAGCCTTTACATATCAGTTTGACAGAAAAGGGGAACAAAACTTGCCAAACGAACACTTCCCCTTATTTCTGTTAACAAAAATGGGAATGGACCGCCCCTCAAAAATCAGGCCACATTGCTTCATTTTTGTTACAGGTGCTACAAGATTAAAAACAAGAGCAAGATGCATCAAATGCACACTAGTCTTTCTAAGGATCAGAATGTTGCAAGTTACTGAAAATATGTCACCACTAACTCAAGATGTAATTGTATTACTAACTAATCATTTATCAGCAGAAGTAATTAGTTGGATTACCCTTTACATCATGTTACTCAGCCCAGCTCCTTTAGTACATGAATTCCAATGGCTGCACGGCTTCCACACCAACGCACTGTCACTGTGTCAACCAGTTCCTAATGTACTGCACCTTTTTTCACTGCCAATTTGATAGACTATAGATTCCAAGACTCTGGAGTAGATCATGTCACATGACCAACTGGTGCATATACCATGACCATACGGGCAGTATTCATTATGTTTATGGCATAGGAAGTGACTTAGACATTCAGTGTTTAAATCTGTCAATCTCGCCAAGACATTGGCAAACTGATTGAATTAAAAAAACGACTGTGTCCAGATATCTGAACATCAGCAATGACAAAAGGTTCACTGTAATGGAGATAACTTTTACTAACTTTTAATAACCGATTTTTTTTATTTTATTTTTTTTAATTCAAGACTAACTTATGACAGCATGTTCAAGAGGATACTATGCCTTATAACTTTCACTCCAGTAACATTCATGATCACATTATCACATTATTACAGCATGTCACAACACACCCTGTCATAATGTGTTGTAGACCAGAGGCCCTACAGTCTGATCAGGCCTAGGAATCCTGCATCACACAAAGATGAGAATGCAATGTTTCATCTGTCAATATCCTTTGTTCCCAATGATTATAGTAATAATAAATGTACACACACCTTTTATATATTATTACAGCCTTGTAAACACGACTGTTGCATGGTGTATTACACAGTATAAACAAACTAAGCTTACCAATACCCACATACAGACACCCCAAATGGATAAGATGGGTAGAATCATAGAAGAAAGGACAACAGAAACAAAGCAGAGGCAGCTCCTTTTTCCTCTCAGATCCAAAAGTCAGTCACAGCTTTGTAACATTACACACTAAATTTTGCTGTGACGTACCTACCCCCGAGACCTGGAACGTCATGTCTTCCCTACCTCCACCTCATGCGAGAAGATAACATATTTCAGACTAGTCTCTCCACTGAATGCGCAGATATGAAAATGACACCCTCCATCCAAGATTTTGCACGTAAATGCACATAAATCTAATTCCCCTACACAGTGAACACTAGAGGTGTTCAGTGCATGTGCTAACAAATCTCCATCAACAAATTTTCATCGAGAACTGACAAAACTGAATCACTGTTGTCACTGATAAAATCAGTAGCCGTTTGCAGGGCAGCTCTTCACTGGTGAATAACAGCTCAGCTGAGACACTCCAGCTGAGCTTCCTCAGGAAAAGTTTATTATATAATAATATGCAGTGCTCATATAGGCTATCTTAGACTAGCAACTAAACACTCAACATTGAACATCAGACTGTTTGAACCGTAATGCATATGAGAACATATATAGGTGCTATTAATACTTAGTGTTTACACCAAGGTCTCCTGCTGCACTGAAGCTTGAGTGTTGTCACTTTGGATAAAAGCATCTGCCAAATGTATTTAATGTAAATGTGATGCAAATTTGCCTTACCACTTTCTATTTTTGGAATATCTGCACTCCACTCTTTCTGCACTTTCCCTCCTCTGTTTAAGATGTTCCCCTAGGAAGATTCTCCACTTTCTTAATGATCCATTGATTGATCCGTTTATGAGTGCTCTCTGCCACTCTTCAGAGTTGTGCATCTTTTAAAGGAAAACCGTGTAAGTGATGTAAGTAAGTGATGTTTACTGAGTTGGGGGTGCTCCACATAAAGATCAATAACTCTAGTAGTCTTAAAGTGTGATGGATAGGTTGCTAGCCCTGTAAATATTTTTCCACACTACAAAGTTTTCTTTTACTGATAGACTCATGTTCATGTCTCAATCACTTTCAAAAGTTGCTCAGTGATCAGATTATAACTAAAATGCTTGGCAGTTGTACCTGACTTTTATCCTTATGTTTTATTGACACAGGTTATTCTTTAATTTACATTTACATTTTACATTTCAGTTGCTCTTTTGCACTGATTATTCAACCAGGGGAGTTTAATGTCCATCTTAGGTTTGGAAGCGCTCCAACCGCCAACACTGTGAAAACTGCATATATTTAAGAGTGAAACTAAGCAAGCTTTTAATAGCCTGACACTGTACATCAATGACCCTTGACCCATGTTAGCAAAAGCAACCAGATCCAGGGAGAATTCAATTACAATAATGTGTCCAGTATGAAGCAGTGTAATGCTTTCCTCAAGAAAGCCTGGGAAGTGTGTTTAAAGGTGCAGGCTTCCACAGCTACAGCCCTCCAGTGAATACAGCCAGCTAATAAATGGACACAGAGGAGGCCTGGAGAGGTGGTGGTGGTGGTCATGGGTGTCTGTGATCAGTGTTCTCTGATTGCCCGGCAAATCAATCAATCAAGCCCTTCAGGAGTAGTGTAGAGCAGCGGCGACAGATTGAAGTGTTTTGTTTGGGTTAGCCCTATGGCCTGGCATTGCTGGCTCAGTGTCAGTCAGGGGGAGGCTGGACTCTCTTTGGACCCTCTTCTAATCTAGAGGTAATCCATACACACTACTGCACAAGTACTGCAGGCCCCTGCTGTCACAAGCGATTACCACAAGAAGAAGCTGATGCTGATCAATGATCCCTCACAGTGATTTCACCAGTGGACTCTTTAAATATGCTCTTTTTAAAGGGGAATTTATTTGTGTGCATGCTGGAGCCTAAAGCAAACATCAACTGAAAGACCTCTGACAGCAGCAGCACTGTCGAGAAGTTTCTACTTTCATTAGTATTCATCTCCTGGGAGTGCCCTATTTTGCATGTCATAATGAGTTTGAAGGAATTAATAAGCATCAGTTAAGCGGGATGTACTATAATTGGAAAGCTGAGTGTTTGGAATGGGTCCGTTCACACACGAGAAGCACCGTTTTCCTGCTGAGAATCTCTATGGTTCCACTGAAAGGAATCTGGCCTGTAAATATGGAGATGAATCACTGAAGAATGGTGAATTAGAAAGGTGACTGTCTAAGTAGGTGAGCTTGAATATGAATACAAGCTGAGTCTAATGATAACATTTCTTCCTCGTCTGCATGGACAAGGAGATATGGAAATGAAGCAGAAGAAGTGAGATGAGGATAGAAGGAAAGCGAAAGAAACTCCTCCAGTTTGCTCTTTCCCATCTCAATGAGAGCAGAGTCGCCTTCAGACTGAGAGGCAGCAACGATTGTGTAAGTTTACTGTAAGTTGCACTTTGGGATGAGGCTAATAAAGTCCTGCTTCACCATCTTTATCAGACCACAAAATCAATTTGAGGCTGTCACATTATGAATGCCCGGTGAGTCGTAACACTGTGATGTATATTGAAAATAGCATAAAGGCACATCAAGAGCTCACAGCATCCATCTGCACTATTCTTCCACTTTGAAAAAATGGAGCAAAAACAATAAACGATCAACAATTGCTTGTGTACTCTTGGTCATTAATGTTGTGTTCTGACTGCTTTGTTTGTCGATGTTGGTCGTAGCAGCTGTCACACTGTGAGATCCTAAATTTTCCATCAAGCTGTCACTGGTCACTAAAGCTCCAAATTAGCCATCGCCAGAATCATGTCAGAAAATGCTGACACTGAACATATCTGCTAAATTTTCCATCTCACTATTTTCATTTGTTTTCCTGCAATGACTAATAGCAACTAAATCTGTTAACATTTTTTTGGTCATGGCACTTGGTTAAGTTTTAGGAAAAATTGTCATATTGGTTGAATATTCTAAAGATCAACAAGAACTTCAAGCACAATACATTACTTTTTTTTTTTAAATCAATTTATATTACTTTATCAATATTTAACCAAAACCACAACATTTCCCTCACCTTACATTAAAAAAGTGTTTGTGTACCCTAAGCCTGACCCCATGTGGTACTGCAAACCTCAGTTCTGGGGGTGAGTTTGTAGGCCTGCCATCCAATAAGAGCCTTACCACTTCTACATGCAATGTAAGTTAGTAGGCTTGATTTAAATAAAAAAAAAAAACCCTTGCCACTGAACATAATCCAGGCAATCATTACATTTCCCACAAAATCCATTTGAGAAAATAAACAGTAGTAAATAGTATCATATAAACACATTCTGAGACTCATCAATGTGAAACACATCACCATCATCATCATATGCAATATCATTTTAACCTGATCACATTTACACCTGGTATTAATATGTCAGTGATCCGACTGAGATTTCATCGCCTGTCAGCTAAAATCACATCTGTCATTTGCATGTCCAAAAAAAAAGAACAACAAAAAAGAAGATAGGGGAAGTAAAATAGAAGAAGATGGTTTCTATCTGTGATGCTGCATTTTTGTATTTGTTTGCTTTTCAAAGACATTTTCGACGCCTGGACTGCTGAAGATGAAAACAGAGGAGAATACTGACTAATGCAGCTCTCACACTGACTATAAAAAATGCAAAACCCTTAAAAAAGAAATTTATAAAAGAACGATACTCTGTCTCTTCTAGCTTTCTCTCTGGGTGATCATTTTATATGTAAATACAGCTGAAATCATAGCTCAGTCTTTTATTTATGCTTAGTGATTGTGTTTAGTGATTGTATTTTAAAATCGGGATTTGACCATAGGTGGTCCAGCCACACATTAGGTTTTGACCTCGTCCTGTTTATAATATAATCCAGAACCGATCACAGTTTAAGAGTTGTCCTGATCACTCAATTTAGTTTTTTCAAACATTTATCTGAGGAGATATAAGACATGAGACTCAAGTGTTTGGTGTTTGTTTCCTTGACCGACAGGTTACCTGTCCTATCACAGCCAGCCAAGATGGTTGCCACTTGCTCACTGCTCCTCAGCTCCAACCAGCCTCCCTCCCTTCTGAACAAATAAGTATTTTCTAACCCAAACACAAAACACACTGTTGGTAATTGACCTAGTGCTAAACCTGTGTCTGTGACCTTACAATTACAGTCTGTTTAAAACAAACAGATGAAATTTACAGAAACTCAGTATTTACGTGCATACAATTTTTTTTTTTCCAATATTTTTTTTGGCTTTTTATGCATTTATTATAGATCAGTGGAGACTGACAGGAAAGGGGGTAGAGAGAGGGGAATGATATGCAGGAAAGAGTCAGACCGGTCGGGAGTCGAACCGGTGAGCCTGCTAAGAGCGTCTTGTGCTCACATGGTACACGCCCTAACCACTCGACTACCAGCCCACCACAATTTTTCATTTTTAATCATAAATTTGCACGTTAGAAGCTGAACGTTCACTTTTGTGTGTGTGTGAATCCTTTAAAGGCATGCTGCCTGACCCAGAGCCAGAGATCAGTCAAGATAGAAATCCATCACCACTTCATCAATTTGATCGAATGACAGTGGACAAACAATGACCACAGCACTCAGCTGTCACCGACAGGCATTACTCTCCGAAAATTAAAGATATATAGTCAAAATGTTGTGTCCATGATTGATCAGAGAGAGTACTTAAGCAATAAACCACTCAGAGCTGAGCATCAAACTGATTTCAAAAAGGCTAAGAGGTGTTGTTAGGCATGATGCCAGGTGGAGGGAAACATTTTTACTGTAGCTGTTTAAAATCACTATAAATGACAGCCCCAAGTAACTTATGGCTATTATAAAACAGATTGTACAGCAATGCACAAAATAACAGAAATGATCAAAAAGCAAACTGCCTTCATTGCTGTCACTAATAATTTGATATAATTTGGCTTTTACATTTTCTCATGGGTCTTTTGAAACAACAACTTGGAAGATGATCCTATGGTTGCAGGTTTCCAGTTTTATTTAATTTACTACATTTGAGTGCCACACACTCACAATGACTTCACAGATAAATATTTTGCAATCTAATGCTGTATTTTGAAACCAAGACTTGAGTTTGTGGTGAAGTTTTGTTTTTTTTTAATTATTAAACTGTGGAATTGTAAATTTTAAGTAAAGACTTTGAGTATGTCTGGTTATTGAAAAGTTACTAATGAGGAGGACAACTAGTGCTGGCAATAGCTGAAGTCAGTTATCTTTCCCAGATTAAGCAGGTATTTTGTCAAGTTTTGCCCAAGAATTTTATAATATGGAAAAAAGTTTAATTTATTATTACAGATGAAGGTGCATATTTCTATTTTTAGTTTGGAACTTATACATTCTTATAGAGTAAAAATAGTATGAAGAGAAGTATAAAGAGAAGATAGATTGTGAACACATGCATTTGTGTGGTGAATCACACACCTATGTTCATCAGGCTCAATACATTACGTGTCAGCATGTGGTATGAATTACCTTCCATACAATTGTGTTCAACCGTGCCTCACTCCATTAAGATCAGTGTTGCACATGCACATATGTCATAACCAGTACCACTCATCCTGTAAATAATGCTTTCATCTTTACTTCATGTATTTCCCATATGTATACCCCCACAGAGAGGCTGGAGAACAACAGCAGCAACAACAAATGATTAGTTATGACACCGGTGGAAGCTTTGAAGTCCTTGTAATCATTACAACCTTACAGAACAGTCAGAGCTTGCCAGTGTGTACTGGCATTAGCTGAAATCTGTTTGTCTGTTTCAGGAGCATTTCATCTTATACAGAAAAGTTTAACACCATTTGTAGTGCAGCAGAGACAGAAGGAAACACTGTGAGTCTTGCAGAAAATGCAAAAAAAAAACCATCTGCTGCTCAGGTATTATCAACTGATCCATAAATGTATCTCCATCAGATTGGTTGAATACTGGGGCCCTTGGGCCTTTATGGGTGGAATTTGCAGGTTCTCCCTGTGCCTGCATGGATTCCTTACAGCTACTCCAGCTTCCTCCCACAATCCAAAGACTTGCACATTAGTTTGATTGGAGATTCTAAATTGCCCGTAAGTGTGAATGTGAGCGTGAATAGTTGTTTGTGTCTATATGTCAGCCCTGTGATAGATTGGTGTCCTGTCCAGGGTTGTACCCCGCCCTTGCCCAGTGACAGTTGGGACTGGATCCAGCCCCCCCGCAACCCTGTATGGCTTAGCGTTATAGATAATGGATGGATGGATGGATCTCTCTCAATGACTTCATGCCATTAACTTTGTTTTTTTTTTTTTTTTTTTTTCTCTCCCGTAGTTTTGTGCTTCTCCTCTCTCTCCCTCTCTCTGTCCTCATTCTGCAGGTATCTCTGCCTCGGGAGCAGCAGGATCCAGATCCACCACTACTCATCTTTACTATTACTATTACCTGTCTTTATTATTAATAACGCCATTACCGACACAGCTGTTCCTGGTCTCTCTCTCTTCTCTCCCCTCTCCTCCCCCTCCCCCTCTTTCTATCTTCCCCTAAACCCAACCGGTCGAGGCAGACGGCCGCCCACCCTGAGCCCGGTTCTGTTGGAGGTTTCTTCCTGTTAAAAGGGAGTTTTTCCTCCCCCCTGTCGCCAAGCGCTTGCTCGTTGTGGGAACTGTTGGGTTTTTCTCTGTAACAAAGTAAGGTCTTGACCTTACCCTGTAAAGTGCCTTGAGATAATGTATATTATGATTTGGCGCTATACAAATAAAATTGAATTGAATTGAATGGATAGTTGAATCCTCTGGTGACATCATAAAGTTTATCGAGGCTGTTAGAGAATATCTCCAGCATCTGTCAGTCAGTAATCAAACGAGTTACAGCAAGATTGTATTTTAGTCAAGTCATTAACCATGTCACAGTTCTCCTGAGCCTGGGCTTGGTATGTAAATATGTAATCACCATACTCTGTTGAAGCAGCCCCTTGCAGTTACATATAGGTAAAGGCAGACTGAACATGGCTACTATTTAAGTCATAATGGGTTTTAGGAAGTATATGAATATACAAAGTGTCTAGTCAGACCTTTATCTTTTGTCCAAAAGCAATGTTTCAAATGTAGAAGTCCATCTCTCCTCCCTACCCTCAAGTAACAGACAAGATTGTTAGTAAAGATACTGTCATTATTTTTAATTTACTTCATGTGAAGGTAAGAACATCAAATTTAACAAGACTAGGAATCTAGACAGGACACAAAGCACAGCTGAGGCTTGTGGAAATGTCATTTGCTTGGTAGATATTTAGTGATAAAACTAAATATTGGTCAAAGTGAAATTTTGATCTGATGAACCAAGATGAAAAGTCATGGGATCACAGGAGTTATAAAAATCCCTTCTGCAGGGAACAATAAACATCATTTTAGTGCAGTAGTTAAATAAAGCTGGACAACCCGACAGACCAGCTGTCATTCCCATCAGTAGGCCCCACCACCACCACTAGGTCAACCACAACGTTATATACACATACATTTTATGTATTTTAGATTTGGTTGATTAACTTGCCACATTCTTCACGTCTTGGGGCTGCAGTGGAAGGCTGTGCAGCCCATTGATGAATGTGCTGAGTCAACCTGTCAGTTGGTAGCACTGTTGCTGTTTGGTTTGCTAAACCAGCTGTTTATCAATTGCACCCCTGCTCCTCCTCCCTGACTGGGTAAAGGCCATGTTGAGCTAAGAGACTGACAGACTCTGAGGCTCAGCAGAGTTCAAAGACAGATTTACACAGAATGTGGATATAAATATAGAGCTCCTGATCCAAATTGATTTTATCACAAGAGCAGTGGTACACTTCCATAGCTTAGAAAATCTGCCTATGACATATTAGAAATTTGTTTCCACATGAATGCTACAGTTTCCCAGACTGAATCACTGCTGGCACCTCAATCAGTACTTAGGATGTCAGAAAACTGCAAACAAATCTGCTGAATTCAAAGAGACAGCAAAGGACAGATGAGCACTTGATGTTTGCTGTGACTGTTTCATTGCCTGGACAGTATCAAAGCTGTAGGGGCTTCACCTGCCTCAACGTGGACTCAGTTTCTCACAGTTCTCCACTTAGAAATTGTCTGCCTAATTCACCTAAATCACTTTACAGACGTTGGACCTGGCCAGATGCAAGGCCTGATCCACTGGATCTGTTCTATCCTATTCAATATTCACTAGCAAGGCCAATGACCAAGTAAGGCTCACATCTGGGCAAAAATTGTTACAAGATTGTGTTCAAAGATGATAAATAATTGCACATTAAAGCCAGATGCTTTGTGTTTTAGTCTGGTATTTCACCCAGTGTCATTGTTCCCTCTCTCTTTTTCTGTAGTAGTACTTCAGTACTTTCTAGAATACTTTCTTGCTCGGACGTGCAGTGTGAATTCTGGACCTCATATACACAGGTGTGTGTCTTTCTAAACCATGTCTAGTGAATTAAATTTGCCACAGGTGGACTCCTTTCAGGTTTTATACACATCTCCAGGACAATTAAAGCAAACAGGATGCACCCAAACACAACTGGGAGTTCCAAAGGACGTGAATACTTTTGTAATTCAGAGATTTTAGTTTTCAAAAACATTTTTTTTTTCACTCTGTCATTATGGGTTGCTGAGTGCACTTTATATAGCCTCACATACACAGGAAGGTTTTATCATTTGTGCCTTGTGTAATAGCCACTATTGGCTGTATGATCAGGGGTGAAGTATATTTGTCAAGTATCTGTACTGGAATATTATTTGTTGGAAACGTATAACTTTTTAACAGTTAAAAGACAAATATTGTGCTTTTGACTCAACTACATTTCTATGAAGCACTGTGAAACAGAGCTTTTAGTCAGTGAATGAATTTTATTTTTGGAAAATGAAATAGACCATATGCTGTGTTCATCACAGGAGAAAAACCAATCACAGCCAACTCCTTGCACTGACAGTTTTGGTGTGCTGCTGCATTTTCGATCAGCACAGTTTGACCTTAGCAGTTTTCTAATGATGTCTACATCATAGATAAAGATCAGGCAGAAGATTCTTCACCAGAGCACCACTGCCTTAACTTAAGTCCATGTTTGAAAGTTTAGAAATAAAGAAAGATTCCTTTCATTTTAAATGTTTGCTGTGTTTACCATGACCAAACTTCATCACTGCCTACAAAACAAGAAAAAAGAAAAGGACCGTGGCTCTTTTTGTTATTTACATTTTTTTTTCCAGTTATTTCTACAGGCCTTGTAAGAAATTCTAGCTTTTTACTCTACAGTTTCTTCAGTAAGTCAGTACATTCTCTAGGTTTTTCAGAATCATTAGGTTCTGTAATTACACTGTTAAACACATAAATACAGAATTTTTTTTGTGTTTAATCATATTTGAGACAGATTTTCATCAGACTAATCTCAATACCCTGGTTGTACCTACAATGCGAAGATAATGTTTTTAACATCATCCAAATTCTCTGTGAAATGACTAAAGGCCCCGTCTGATCTCATCTCACTGGGCTTTCAGTCTGTCCTCTGAAAGGCTACAGACTGGTCTTTCCCACCATCTCTCTGGCAGGGACCAGCAAGCAGCAGGCATCATCCATCTCAATTTTCTCTCGAAAAAAAAAAGACAGAAATTAATAGTAAATCCTGTTTCAGCTCATTGTTTCTGCTGAGTGAAAATTATTTATGAGGAAAAATATGCTAGCTTCCCCCAGCATGTCCGCCCACCCCCAGCACTTCACTCACTGCCTGTTGTTGACAGTTTGATGGCGATCAGTGTCAGAATATCAGTGCTGCAGAACAGGAAGTGTAGCATGACAAGCTCCAAGAGCATGTTCCGTCTTTATCACAGCTGAGGCTCTGCTGCATTACACAGGGTTGGGGGGGTGGGAAGAGTCTCTCTCTCTTCCTGACCTCCAAGCAGGTGGAGCCAGTACAGAAAAAATAACATACAAAGGAATGTGGGATATATGAATGTGAACAGAATAATTTTGCGAAGTAGTTTGTGCTGTGAGAAACGTCACAGCATGGAGGAGGGGCGAAACTTGGCATGTTCACCCGTGTGCCATGTTTATGAGCTGATAAATAGCCGTGACCACTGCAGAGTCACTTGACCCAGGAGTGAATGAAGATTGCACCCTCTCACAATTAGGTATTAAATATTGTTTGACCAGCAGAATAGCAACTGGAAATGTATCCAACTGGTACGGATTAAAAAAATTCTCTAGACACATACCGTGAATTTATGAATGTGACACAAAGGTTTCTTGTAGGGCTGAAATAAAAATATGTTTTCATTCTCAATTGATTTGTTGATATTTTTTTTTCAATTAATAATTTAATTTAGTCTTTAAATGTAATGAAATTGTGAAAATTGCACAAGATGACATTTTCTAAATTGTTGTAGTTTATTATTGTCCTTTCGGAAATTCCTTTTGTTTGAACGTGGCCTGACTCGATGGCCACTGACTGGTCCCATCAAGTTCAGTTCATCTAGCCACCTCCTAATGCATATATCAGTTTTAATGAATCACCTGTAGGAAGGTAATCTTAATGCCCTGCAGGAATGGCAGATTGTGCCACTAACAATGAAACAATACCAAGAAGTAGTTACAGAATCCATTAAAAAATGTAGACTACAAACAGTATCAAAAACAGGGTGTGAGTTTCAAATGATAACTTTTAGGGTAGTCTGTGTTAGACTTTTATGATTGTATGACTTTGGGAATTAAAAAAAAAACTGGAGACCCATAAGGATACATCAGTTGTGTCCTCCCAATATAAAAATGCTGTCCTACATTTGTCTTGTGTGAGATACTGGTTAGGATGAATTTCAACAGCACCAAAGTTACTGACGTATTCATCCTCAGAACCTGACAGACAGTTAATCTTCAAAGTTACAGTGATTCTTCTCTGTTTAATGGTTTTGTCAAATCTGACCATGCAGACAATGAGTACACGTATTAGGTTGGCTTATTTTTAAAGGGAGTAAGATTCCTACTAGTGCAAGCAGACCACATACTGTAACATCTTCCCAGACAGACACCAGGACAGATCATGGTCCCACCATGGTCTACACATTTAACCTTAACCAATATTAGCTTGTTGTCTTTTTCAACCCACATCAAAGGAGATCACATAGAAGGAAGCCAGGAAAGAAAACTGGATTCCTGGTTGTAAAACTAGAGAAACCCACAAAAAGAATAGTCTTTGTCTGGCCTCATGTGTAAGGTTGGATGAGTGGGAAACTGCCCTGGCTCACCAAGGCCCTGATCTACTCTGTAACAGTTTGACTAACCACATATATGTTTAGTAAAATCCATTACTGAATCCATTCTAAATCATGGCAAAGTTTGGTACGACAGAAAGCCTTGACAAGTGCATGGAATCAAAAAATCTTGACTTTGGAGAAAACAAATAATCCTGCAAACCGTTCACTGTTTTTAATAGCAATATAATCCACCCACCCAGTGACTGCAATGAGTTATTGTAAGGTTGCCTTGGACACTTTTGCCCCAGACTTTCATCACTTACATTTATTTTCTTCTTTAGACTGGTAACACCAGACCAATTTGCATTTGTGAATGGGTCTGGAACCACTTAGCTTATTTTTAGTTTCCAAGGGGCGTAATCAGTGGTTTCAGACCAACCAATTAGAGCAACGGAATGTGTGATGTACAAGTGACAGAAAAATGCAAACACACGAGAGCGTAAGTGCAGTTGTTCTTCTTTAAGAGAAAACATACTGTCCAGATTGTTTAATACTGTCACAATAGCAGATTCAACAGAACTCTTCACATCAGCAGTAGCCATCTTGGCTTTTAACGAAAATGCTTCAGCAGCAGTTGTCGTATCAAACCCACCACATTTTAGATAAATGGTTGATTGGACAGACCACATTGAAATCTGTCTGAATGGGAGGGAGCCAGACCAATCTACAAGAGCAAATTCACATGAGCTTGCTCATTGGTCTGGTTTCCTGGCAATTACTTCTTCCTTAGCCAATAAATATAGAGTACCTGATGAATTATACCCAGTGAAGGACTTCATAAATGACTAGGTAAGATTTTATCCAAGATGTAACGACCAAAACGTCTAATTACCACAAATGGACACGCAGCAAACTTGGGGCCAGGTAGTTTCTCAACATGGAAAAGAACTGGGGGTTTGATAGGGGCCCAATTTATTTTTGCCAAGGAAGTTAATATGGCCCTGCTCATAAGGTGTTTTAGACACACAAGCAGTTGTTTTTATTGCATTACACAGGACAAAACAAAAAATCTCCATGTCCTGATGCTTATTACATCCCAAATCTATTAGATAGTGACATAATCAGTTTGATATTGTATTTCATCTCATCATAAGACAATTCATGTTTAAGTGAGTACTGCACTAAGACAGTCATTAGTGAACATACACACAACAAGTGATTAGGAAAACTCTGCTTCCTGCTTAAAATGATGTAACTGGCGTGACTTGACCAGCAGTGGATGGATTTACTTTCCAATGGTGGAGTTATGAGTAAATATAATTGAAAGTTTTTTCAGCAGTTTCTGGATATTTATATTAATGGAATGGGTAGATTAAAATGATTTATAGTCAAGGTATCATTGCTCAGTCTTTGTCCCATCTCCCTGAGCCTCTGTGAATCTTACACAGACACTTGTGAATTTGTTTCATAGAGAGATGTCATTATTATTCAGTGGCCTGTTTGTGCAGAGCAGTTTGTACCTTTTTCATATAAGATCAACAGCAGAAGGCTTTATATACTTCAGGGAGCTGTCTGCAGCAGTTGAGGGAGGTTTAGAAGGAAAAGATTGAAAACGCTTTCACACAGTGAACCACTAGAGAATTGCATCTAGGTTGTTGTATTTATTCTATCATTCGTCCTTTCTTCTGCTCTCTCCTATTTCTGCTACCTTCTTCCTGTACTGTGTTTTTCATCTTTCCCTACCACTCATCTTTTTCTGTTTCATTTTTATCTGACATCCCATGAGCATAGATTACTGTAACAGATAGACAATAGAATGTAATGTTTAATTTCCCTCTCTTTCTCATAATGGAAAATCTTAGGAGTGCTCCACTCGGCACTTTCACAAATGTCAGTGCTTCTCAGCCATTGTCAAGCATTCGCAGAGACACAAAATGTCAGCCTTTGTGAACTACTCACATCTGGAAATGTCAATGAGCAAACCACAATGGGAGGGAGCAGAGTCTTGGAGGGCAGAAAGCACAGCATACTCCAATCCACTACAAAGATCTACTGTAGAGTCTTGGTCACTCACTACAGAGAAACTCATCCACCCTGTTGCTGCAAACCTGCGACCCATATCAGCACCCATACAAGGTGAAACCCAAAGTCTGGCTACGCTCAACACTTTGTCAGATCCACTGACAAAGGCACTGGTTTCCCATTAGACTACTGAGCTTCTGTCAACAGGAAATAATTTACTTAAATTAAGTGTGTGTAAGCTCTGCAAGACATGAGAATTTGATACATTTGCACCTATTCCATAACAGTGACAAGTATTGGACTGTTTTCATTTGTAAATTATGTTGGATTAGCGAATTGTGCTAAAGGGTGCTGGTGGTTGAGTGTTTTCTTGAGGAAACAAGTTTCAGGTCTTTCTGCTATAGCATTTCTTTCAATTAACGTCATCCCTCCTGCGAGCTCTGATAAGATGGAGCAGGATTTCTTTGTTGCCCACTAACCGCAGTGCTATCTGTCTACACAGTGCTGCCACTGGTAGCAGCACTAATATGGTTTTTTTGGATTACAGTTGAAGCTGCATCAAATCTGCCCTTGTGGAACAGAACACAGTTCATTTCTTAAATGTAACTAAATATGTGTTTCATTAATTTAACCCCAGAGAATAGTTATTTACGCTTCCAATGTATCATGTTACATTCCTCAGACACTGGAGCCTCTGGAGGCAATACCACGCAGTCACACTGTGAACCGTGCATTTAGAGGACAGCCAGAGAGCACAGCTTCATTCTGCTTTACATTTCAACCTCCTCCATATCAACAGTTAACTAATTCCCCATGTGCTGAGGTGGGCATTCAGTCACTCTAGGTCCCCCCCCACCCAAAACCCCACACGTCTGCAGGAAGAAATTATTATTTCTCTCCTTTCTCTCTCTCCCTCTGTGGATCTATTTGCTTTACAATGATAACAGTCCCTGCAGCTTAACTCAGCCGGGTTGGACCAGCGCTCTGAACAGCATGTTTGCTCCCTCTCTTTTTAATGACCGGCTTTGGTTTTGAACTTAGCTGAGGCGTATTGATTTTCTGTGCTCAGACAAGTGTGTGATATTATCTTGAGTAAAGGGGAAAAATGAGGGAGATGAGGGTCTAGGGCATTTTCCTCCTAAGACGATTTTCTCCCGGTGCACCAGCATGATGCCCCATGACCCTTCCATTGTGATGTAATCCCAGACCGTTTAAGGGATCAGCTAGGGCTCTGATGCGATATGAAGGCGTCTCGACAGACTTATTGATTTAGCAAAGGAAGAAACTTCTGTCAATGATTGCACATGTACACAAACAAGACCTTCTGTCTCTGTCCATGATTCAGATTAATTAAAGTATTCAGTTCCTGATGGCTCCAATGCAGATCTGTCTATAAAGCCTTCCAGCCACAATGGGATCAATAGAGGATCTTTAATGCCCTGAATAGAGGCTCCACAGGTCACAGGAGTCTTGGATCTCACATGCCCTCCGCATCCCTCCTAGATTGTGCCTCTTTTCCTTTCTGCTGTTTCTTACCTGAAATTTTCTCCACAGAGCTACAGACAGTTTGACCAACAGATTTTTGAATTTAAGCTGCCAGTAGCCAGTTGTTTGTGCCAATATTCCCTGTTCACGGCCAACAAAGAATTAGTGTTTTCAGAATTTGTCAATAAGCTGTTGAGCACAATCCTACTTGAAATACACGGCAGACATGAAACATCAGTGGTGCATAACCACTATTGAAGCATCCATCCATTCAATCCAACCAACATTCATTAGTGCCATCACTGTCCTCAGAACCAGCTGTCCTGTCCCCAGTGCAGCCAGAAGGACAGCCGCTAGACAAAGACTCTCACAGTCTGTGTAAACATTTACAGAAATAGAAGCACCACCAGACACGTACTGCGTAATGAGTAAAAATATTTTTTTTTTGTTTTGGTCATATGGGAAACCTCAGATCATAGTAGTGAACCACACTCCTATTGTTCTTATTTATTAAAGTGACTCAAAACAACATACATACAATATATTAGCACTTAGCCTTACACTAACACTTTGGAATGGCAGAACAAGCTGTAAATACAACACTGACATATTATCACCTTAAAAAGATTATTGTACATAGACAATATGTTAGCAAAAAGTTGCTTGTTCACAAATCTAGCTGACATAACATTAGCATTCATTTGGAGCAATGTTTCTACCCACACAGTGTCCACCAACTCCTGAAAGAAATATCTGGCTTTTTATCTGCTAAATGCTAAATGCTCCACTATGTTACACAGCTAGTATCTAACGGTGTCTGTCTGCTCAGGTAGTGTGCAATGGGTTTATCTTTGTCACTGCAAGCAGCTGCATGCTGCTGCTGGAAACAGGGCAGATGAGAGCACTGAGACTGAACTAAAACACTAATGTTGTGGTCCATGACCGAACCATGAGATGAAAAGATTGTGTGACAAATCTGTGCAGTGTTGTTTCAACAACTTATCCCTTTCACATTACACACAGTCATTTGATCCATTGTTCATCTGAAAGTATTGATCAGAGCAGCTTTAAGTTGCGACCAATGTTCCCTCTAAGCTGCGCGCTTGCGCATTCGCACACTGCTCACACATTCTCAGCGCACAAGAAGATCTATACAGCGCATAAAATAAAATTCAACATAAACTGTAAATTAATTAGCAATGACATTTTGTTCTGTAACTTTTTGCAGTGTAACACAGTGAGTGACAGATGTCCAGCCAATGATACAATACGGTTCACTTACGCTACACAGCCAATCATAGCATTGACATTGCTTGCGTAGGTGCCCTTCCCATACGCGCCGCGGCGCCGTGCAAGTTAGCGAGCTAACAACAGTGCATTTCATTTTAAGTGGGCCAAATCATTTATATTAAAAGTAAACGAATGGAAATTGCTGCTGTAATTTGATTCTTTTAATAAGCCATGTAACTTGCTATGATCCCAGGTGTTGATCAGGTGTGATACTGGTGTGTGGCCACAGCGTGCACATCTGATGTTGCTCACAATGGTCCTCAGTGTGCTCAGGGAGCTTGTGTTTGCCCAGACACATGAAAAATTAGAGGGAACATTGGTTGCAACATAAATTCAGCCTCAGCTTCAGAGGAATATATTTGTCCATCGCACAGAAATGAAAGTTGGCCTTTGATGTAGCTCATAAATAAATAAAACTGCAGCGTGATCAGAATGTTTGATATCACCACATCTGTTACAGATAATTTCAGTGGAGAGAAATTGAATGAACTCTTTCACTCATATATGCATGCTGTACTTCTCTGAATCTCTCCAATAACCCATTGATTGGGCTGGAGGAGAATACTGTAGCACTACATTGAGGGGGAAAAAAAGTGAGAGAAGCCCCCTCCCTGTAAGCCACTAGAAAGGAAGTCCCCTCCTTTTATCATCCAGGGAATTATTCTACACACATTTATCATCCTATTGTGGATTCATTTTCCAGTGAATTGCAGCCAAGACCTATTTATTATTAAAAACATTTTGAAAAGTGGGAAGAAGGAAAATTGAACCTTGGGACTTTCATATGACGTAGCGTTACTTTTCATTTTCCGCTTCTTCTGTGAAATTGTAGAAGGTTATAAATGGGTGGAGAGGTACACAACATATTTTACAGATAATGAGAAAACAAAAAGGAGAGCAAATCAAATGTAGAGAAATTCTATTTTCTGCAGGGAGAAAACAATGCTGTCAAGTGTGCACTGAATTATAATGTCAAGAACAGATAATAACACTGATAACATGGTGAACAGGATGACTGGCTTTTTAAACCAATTCTCCTCAGAGCTGCATCGTTCATCTACAGCTGCTCTTGCAGGAACACTGCGAGTATATTCAATGAGAATATGATTGTGTGTGTAAGCCTGAGTGGGATGTGGGATATTTGCACAATTAAAACAGAAGTATATATACCCACGTGGACAAAATTGTTGGTACCCTTCCGTTAAAGAAAGAAAAACCCACAATGGTCACTGAAATAACTTGAAACTGACAAAAAGAATAATACATTAAAATTTACTGAAAAATTAACTAATGAAAATCAGACATTGCTTTTGAATTGTGGTTCAACAGAATCATTTTTAAAAAACAAACTAATGAAACTGGCCTGGACAAAAATGATGGTACCCCTAGGAAAGATTGAAAATAATTTGACCATAGAGACATGTTAAACTAAGGTGTGTCCTGTAATTAGCATCACAGGTGTCTTCAACCTTGTAGTCAGTCAGTCTGCCTATTTAAAGGGTGAAAAGTAGTCATTGTGCTGTTTGGTATCATGGTGTGTACCACACCGAACATGGACCACAGAAAGCTAAGGAGAGAGTTGTCTCGGGCGATTAGAAAGAAAATTATAGACAAGCATGTTAAAGGTAAAGGCTGTAAGACCATCTCCAAGCAGCTTGATGTCCCTGTGACTACAGTTGCACGTATTATTCAGAAGTTTAAGGTCCACGGGACTGTAGCCAACCTCCCTGGATGTGGCCGCAAGAGGAAAATTGATGACAAATTGAAGAGACGGATAATACAAATGGTAACCAAAGAGCCCAGAACAACTTCCAAAGAGATTAGAGGTGAACTCCAAGGTCAAGGTACATCAGTGTCAGATTGCACCATCCGTCGCTTTTTGAGCCAAAGTGGACTTCCAGGAAGACGACCGAGGAGGACACCACTGTTGAAAGCAAATCATAAAAAAGCGAGACTGGAATTTGCCAAAATGCATATTGACAAGCCACAAAGCTTCTGGGAGAATGTCCTTTGGACAGATGAGACAAAAATTTAACTTTCTGGCAGGTCACATCAGCTCTATGTTCACAGACGCAAAAATGAAGCATACAAAGAAAAGAACACTTTACCTACTGTGAAACATGGAGGAGGCTCGGTTATGTTCTGGGGCTGCTTCGCTGCTTCTGGCACAGGGTGTCTAGAATCTGTGCAGGGTACAATGAAATCTCAAGACTATCAAGGCATTCTGGAGCAAAATGTGCTGCCCAGTGTCAGAAAGCTTGGTCTCAGTCGCAGGTCATGGGTCCTCCAACAGGATAATGACCCAAAACACACAGCTAAAAACACCCAAGAATGGCTAAGAACAAAACATTGGACTATTCTGAAGTGGCCTTCTATGAGCCCTGATCTAAATCCTATTGAACATCTGTGGAAGGAGCTGAAACATGCAGTCTGGAGAAGGCACCCTTCAACCCTGAGACAGCTGGAGCAGTTTGCTCATGAGGAGTGGGCCAAAATACCTGTTGACAGGTGCAGAAGTCTCATTGGGAGTTACAGGAATCGCTTGATTGCAGTGATTGCCTCAAAAGGTTGTGCAACAAAATATTAAGTTAAGGGTACCATCATTTTTGTCCAGGCCAGTTTCATTAGTTTGTTTTTTAAAATGATTCTGTTGAACCACAGTTCAAAAGCAATGTCTGATTTTCATTAATTAATTTTCAGTAAATTTTAATGTATTATTCCTTTTGTCAATTTCAAGTTATTTCAGTGACCATTGTGGGTTTTCCTGTCTTTAACGTAAGGGTACCAACAATTTTGTCCACGTGTGTACATATATATATATATATATATATATATATATATATATATATATATATATATATAATAACTTTGACAAGGACATGATGGCAACCTTACTAACCTAGTAACATTTACATAACACTGCCATCACAGCTCAGTTCTGGACTGAAGGCTGCTGCACTAACACACAAGTAGTAGCCATTGTTCTTCTCATGTCAGATCTATCAACTGTGTTTTTGTGAGGAAACAAGCCTCCAGGTCTACAGCCATGCTAGCAGCTCTGTGACATTAACATGTTAAACATGAAATGAATGACAATGAAAATGTTAATATTCTGTTATTTAACAGGTAATGTGTTCTATGTTAAACACCTTAGTTTAGTGTGCTCGCATGGTGAAATGAGACAATAATCAGTAAACACAAAGTACAGCTGAGGCTGCTGGGAATGGCATTAGTTTTACAGTTATTTGATTATGAAGTGCAGACATTCTGACCAGGTGGTGGCACCAGAGGAAAAGTCACAGGATCACTGAGGTTAATAAAGTTTATCCTCAGACAGTTCATCTGGTAGATACACAGATAGAAAACCTGCTGGTGTACCAGATTCACTCACTCAGGATTTCATCAAATCCAGGCAAATAATCATAAAACCAGTTTTCCTAAAACTTGTCATTCACACCAAGTGAAAATCCAGCAAAAGGTTTCAGATCCAGTGAGCAGACAGTAACAAATAAGAAAGAAAGGCAGAATCCAGTGCCTTTCTCAAGAGGCAACTGGCAGGACTGTTGTGTTTACTGAACTGGGGATCTTATCAGTTATTGGACAGCTTCTCTTAACCCTGGCACCTTTGTGTGTCTGCCATGTTCACATATTGTTGCCCACTGTTGCACATGAATTCTGCTGGCACAATGAAATCATCATGTTTCAGTTCACTTCACATTTAGCAAGCAGCTCCCTTTGCTCCTCAGATGTCTCGCCTCTATTGTCTCAACTTCCCTGTAATGAAATCCTCAAGGTCAAAGCTGGGTTGGCTTCTTGGAATTTCTGATTGTCTATCACAGGCAGAGGGCAGGCTGAGTGCTTCATCTCCCAGATCCCAACAGCTTCTCTGGGACTTTGGGACACAGAACTATCGGCTGATGGACTGATGATGGATGCAGTGGAAAGATGGACTTGATCCATTTGAAACACCACACATAACCAAGCAGGACAAGACTTTACAAATTGCTTCATATGACCATTTTCTGATATGCTGCTGCTGTGACTAAGGTTGGGTTTCTGCACAGAAATAAGATGATTAAAGCTGGGAAAAGGAGAAAAGAACTGCTAAGGCTTGGAAACAATAACAGATAATAATATTGCCAGGTGTGTTCAAGTCACGTTCAATGCTCCTCCCCTTTTCAACAATAATAATGTCATGCTACTCTGTCTTTGATCCCAACAAAACCAGTCTCCTGTTAGTAATGACTTTTATGCTGTTGAATGTCTAGTAGATTTTGGGGGAAGTGTTATTACAACTTTAATTATGTTTATGTCTTTGGAGTCGGGGCGACCTGCCCACCAGTTGTGTGGCCTGGTCTGCAGTCACCTCGCTAACCGGTTTTTGACCCTTGCCAGCCCCGTTGGTAGTCCTGTTGGCCTGTGTGTCTCCTCCACCTCGGCTGATAGGGTTAAACAATGCACACTAATTACAGGGGACCCATCACCCGCAATATTAGATTATTATTACCAGCCAGTGTTTACTCTCTACCTGGTGCCAGAGCTGAGGATGAGGCAATCAGAGATAACAAATGATGGCATAGCCAGGAAGCTCGAGTTTGCCAGTAAGATGAGTTGGCATCAACTCCTCAAAAGAGAATCACTATTGTGTCTCCACATTTTCATATATCAAGATGTCTTCTCCCTGTTAGTTCTTAATCTACCAGTAACTTCCCAGATTAGTCTAATGTTGACAAGTCCAGCCTCAACAGGAATCTTTGGTCTCCTAAACATCAGATCACTGTCTACTACAGCAATACTGATAAACAACGTGATTCTCCAGTATAAGGTGGATATGATTGGTCTTTGTGAAACATTGCTTATATCAAATATTATCACATCTCTTACTGAGCTTCCCCACCAGATTTCACCAATTCCCATTCCACCTCGTACTACTCTACAGACCACCTGGCCCTTATTCACAACTTTCAGAGGAATTTGGAGATTTATCTCAAATCTTCTTACACACACTAATGAGATGCTAATTCTTGGTGACTTCAACATTCATCTCAGAGTTAAACGCATTGACACTCTACACATCGGCAGGGCTCGAGACTAATGACATCCCGTTGTCCCGGGAACGACAGAAAATGTATGTGGGATGAACAGAGACCTGAGTGGGGAAAAAAGGATATATATATATATATAATTTTTCATTTACTCATTTAAACTTTTATTTAGCAAATGACAAACTGAACCAATCATGTGCTGTTACTGTTTACTATAACTCAGTGCAAGACCGGTAATGTTATGGTGCAAAACTCACCCCTTCAGGACCTCGTAAATATGTTGTGCTAGTTAAAAAAAACACACAGTGATCACAGTCACCAGCTGCTTGGTTTTAGCAGACTTTATAGGCGGTGCCTTGGCTGTGTGTGAGTAGCCTATACTGGCTAAAACATAAATTTAGACTATTTCATTATATCATTGTGGTCTTTTTTGTATCGTAATAAACAGTCTGTGTGTGAACAGTAGTGGGTCCAGTTATATCCACGGGCACTGCCGATGATCCACGGCTCTGGTGGTCATCAAAAATAACACTCTGATGAGATCATGAGAGGGTCATGTTCTGACTCTCAACTAAGCAAACTAACAGTGGTGAATACTGGGCACAGAATGGCTGATTGGGAAGATTCCTGGTGGGCTGAGCTGGTTGTTGGGCCGCAAGGGCGAGGGTGAGAGAGTGAGGGAGAGGGTAGGATAGAACGACAGTGCTGTGTGGTGATCAGCCCAGTGGAGCAGACTGTGCAGCACACTGTGGTTCTGTGGCCATCATCTCCCTCGCTGTCCCCTCACAAAACTATGTTCGGTTCTGCCCTGTGGCTTCGTCCACCTGCTTACAGTTCAGGTATCTTTTGTTTTGTATCTATTGTTTAGACTCTGAGGAGGCAGTGGGCTGTTGCTGAGTCGTTTTACATGAATAACAAGTTTTTAAAAAAGATAGTGGCTAAAAAGCTCCGCGAAAATGAGTTCAAATCCAGACTTATCCAAATACTTCAAACAGTTGTTGATCTCTCAGCAGTAACTGTGCAGACAGTAGACAGGAGGAACAGAGCAGCAGAGTGGGTTCAGGACCACAGCTCGCAGTACAGCTCCCAGTGAGTCCAGTTTTACACATTAAGCAGTAGGCAGAAGACAACAGAAACCTAGAGTTTATTTCGCGGGATAATGTTTTCTAGTTTTGGTTTCTGCTACTGTTTCATCAGAAATATGCTAATTTAAGTAATCAAAGTCTGTGTAATCAGCTCAGACCTACTGAACTTTATCACAGAAAAATCCATTGAAGGAAGAAAATTACTAAAATTCAAATATGGGGGCGGCCCGGTAGTCGAGTGGTTAGGGCGCGCACCATGTTGAGCGCAAGACGCTCTTAGCAGGGCAGTCACCGGTTCGACTCCCGACCGGTCCGACTCTTTCCTGCATGTCATTCCCCTCTCTCTACCCCCTTTCCTGTCAGTCTCCACTAAGCAATAATAAATGCATAAAAAGCCACAAAAAAAAAAAAAAAAAAAAAAAAATTCAAATATGTCTGGTGTGGAATTTACTTACCAGGAGCAAAATAGGGACCCCAGCAGGATTTCTAATCTAAATAAAAAGCAAGAATCTGTGACTGTGTGTGTGTGTGTGTGTGTGTGTGTGTGATATTAACAAAGTAGTGGAACCAGACTGGTTAGTTACTGGTGGTCCTGACTCTTTTCATTGTAGTGACAGGGGCTGATGAAATTTGTACCAATGAATTAAACAAAGCTCTGTCTAGTCTCTTGGACCCTCTCACCACCAAAACTAGACAGTCAGAGAGGTGTACACCCCGGATTACTAAATGAAGCAGATTACAGGCTCTCTATTTCCAGTGGCTCGAGTGTGTATTCAAATACAAGCATGCTCTCTCCTCTCCTAGAGCAGTCTATTTCATAACTTCTAATGTAGAATCAGCTGAGCATTATGTTGAGTCCCAGTTTCTGCTTCAAACAATTTTGAGACTATATCTCTTGAATTATTGTCTAAGATGGTGTTGGCTTCTAAACCCACCTCCTGCCTCCTCGACCCTCTGCCAGCTAAACTCTCCAAAGACCTGTGGCCCATTTTGAAACCTTCAGTGCTGAACATTGTTAATTTGTCACTGACCACTGGCACTGTCCCCACTACGTCTTAAAACTGCTGTAGTTAAAGCTATACTTAAGAACCCACCTTGATCCAGGATCCCAAAATAACTTTTGGCCAGTCTTGAACCTTCCTGTCTTTTCTTAAGTACCGGAATTTGTATCTCAGCTGTTTTTGGCTCACTTGTCTAACAGTCATCTTTTTGCACCAGTCTGCCTTCAGAGCCTGTCACTTCACTGAAACAGCACTTGCTAAAGTCGTGAATGATCTGCTTTCTGTGGATTCAGATTCCACCTCTGTGCTCCTTACTGTACAGCAGCTTAATTACCAGTGCAGCTTGATACCATAGATCATCATATACTCCTCCACCAACTGGAAAACCAATTCAGCATCCCTGGCCTGGCCAATTATCTGAAATAACACAGTGTGCCTCCTATAATACTATAGAATATATTCTATATTATTTAACACTATAAAATAATACTATATCAGCATATTCTGATGTGACATAGGGTGTACCCCAGGGCTCTGTCCTGACCCTCTGCTTTTCCCTCATTGGCCCAGCCCGACATAGGCACAGACAGTTTGATCAAGTAACAGTAACCCTTGACAATGGTGTGATTTCCCATAGTCTGCCAGAAAAGATTCTGGGTGTCACATTTGATCCAGCCCTCTCCTTCAATCAGCACATTAAACAAGTCATCCAGATTTACCCATGTAACATAGCTACATTTGGTCTTTTCTCTTCATAGCAGATGCTGCAATTCTAATTCACGCTTTTGCTTCATTGAGAATGGATTATTATAGCTGATACTATACATATATACATGTGACATTCTACTAGAATTAGTTTTGACATAACTGATGGTAAATTGACAAACCAAACTTAAGTTGTTTTTTTTTCGTTTTTTTCCTGCAGTTCCAATGTACATATGTTAAAAGTCATTCCAGATGACAATCTGAAAACTAAAATAAAGCTGCCCTTTTAATGTATTTTAAGATGTTTTATGTTTCTCAGAAAAACACTGTATTGTTTTTCTCTTTGTTTTTTGTTCTTGTATGATTTTATTATTTCATGCACCATACAAAGTACTGTTTATGCATGATTTTTGTTTTAGATTTGCTCTTTTATAACATCCCTGTCTGTAGTTTATACATGCAGCTATCTTATGAATTCCCTCAGTTTGAAGACTGTAACAATGTAATCCCTGAACATTGCACCATAACGAATGTTTCAATTGTTAATGCAGTCTGTAATCCCAAATCATATTTGTTTTCAGTGGAAGAATTAATCATTAAAAATGTTTCAAGTAAATCATCAAGAGGAATAATACTAACTCAGTCTACCCTATCTATTATATATCTATGAAACTACAGGTCCTGCACTTCTATGTTCATGATCTTTAGTACAACTTAAAAAAAAATACTATTGAAGCACATTGCAATTACCATAAATGGACTAGACATGTTGATGCTTAGAATATAACTTAAACTGTTCATTTTTCTTTCAGTTGTGCTTTTTTGCCTCATTTCTTAAATATATTCCTCATTTACATTTAACTGTAGGTTGCTATTTGTCTGGGTCCCATGGGGAGGAGTGGTGGGAAAGGTGTACTACTAGACATTTTAGTTAGATAAACAAATCTAATTTAGCCATTTCATTTAACAAGTTAATTAAATATAACTTTTCCTAATCATTTAAGGTGCTTTTTAACTAGCTTCTTCAGATATCACAACCACAATAGACTCTGACCACCTTCAGATGTATGCAGATCATTTACAGCAGTGCCCTCACCAGGACAACATATCAAGATCATTTCTCAGGAGGATCCACTCTTTCTCTGCGCAGATCTCTATCACACAATAATAAACATAATTAAATTCTTATTTCATTGGTAATGTCCTGAGTGAACAGCTTCTAAGCAGGTTTCAGGGCAGCAAGCTGTATGAACAGCTCCTCTGTGACTGCACATAACAGAATCATCTACAGGTGATTTGTTTCAGTCCTGCGGCCATGCCATTATTCACTCTTACTGCCGAGATCACTGCACTCTCTCTGTCGCTGGTGCTTCTTTTTTTCTTTTCCTCCTTCTTTTTTACCCCCTTCCCCCTTTTGGAGATGAGAGGGAAGATGGCTGCAGTGTGTGTATGGATATAAAAGGCAGGCATGTCTGCAGGTATGAGCCATGGGATCCATTATGGCCAACTAATACATTAAGAGACATTTCAAACTGAATCACAGCAGGTGGAGAACAGCTCTCCGTCTGGGCAGGCTAAGGCATCTGTTATGACAAGCAAACCAAATCTCAGCCTTCCCTGGATGAATTAGGAGTCACACCCAGTCACATACACATATATACATACACACACACACACACACACACACACACACTCTACAACCATCCCTTCCATCTATGACACTCTCCCTGCTGGTTCCTACTCTCCTGACACCTCCACCCCTTTACTCCCCTTTCTCCATTTCCACCATCTCTCTGCTGCTGTCACCTTCCATCTTTCATCTTCCTTCACATCTCAAAAATACTGCTCCAAAAACAGGAACAGGGAAAAGTTCAGTGGGGTAGAGAGGATGTGGTGTGAATCTGTGGTGTCAAAAAAACAGAAAGAGTAAAATAGTCAGAGTGAGAGTGCCTCAGGCATAAATGTTGAGATAATGGTTTCATTTGGAGAGATTGTGATGAGGCCCTTGAAGGGAAAATCTCGTCCGATGGGTGGATGAGTTACCTCTCTCTTTTCATCTCTCTGCCACCAGATCACACTGTCCTTAAAGCCACGGGAATATTGGACCCTCAGCCTTTAACTAATCCTGACAATCACAGCTAAAGGGAGAGAAAAGCTGGCCTGCACAGCCTTGTGCCTGCAGACTCCTTTAAAACATAAAAGACATTCACACAGAGGCACAGTCACGCTCACATACAGAGGCACACAAAAATGCATAAAAGCCCATGAAATAAGGCCTTGAGAAATGTAAATTCAATCAGCAATCAGTATATTTTTTGTGTAAAACCAAAGCATCAAAAGTATTGATGTCCATGTCGGCTTCATGTTGAAACACTGAGAGGGAACATGTTGTTCTCTATTAGCTGCTCCTGACTAAATATCCAAAAAGGCAGACATGTAAGTGGCAACAGAAGCACTTTACAGAGGCTTTTAAAAGCAGGCAATCATTTTCCCTTTTATGCATAATGCAGCTTATTTATGTCAAACATTACCATGCATTTAGACGACATAATTCCCAGTTTGAGGGAACTTGTATCTCTGGCTGCCGTTAGCTGGGACACAGAGCCAGATGCTTTGCAACTGGGGAAAATGTGTGGTGTGTGTGTGTGTGTGTGTGTGTGTATTTGTGTGTGTACCTTTTTTGTTGTTTGCAGTTGTTTATTTTGGGGAGCTGATAATGATGGTGGTGCTTTAGGGAGTGTTTACTAGTGATATTATAGTACTAATTCACTGACACCAAACTATCACAATAGTGTCTGTGGAAATGTCCTGGATGTTTACTTGATGTTTACAATCACACAGAACATTGAAACCATTAAAGCCACTAACTCATTCCCTTGAAATCCACACTAATGAAATTGTTGCTGTTTAGAGGTGTAGTTTTGAAATATGCACATTAATAAAACATTGCCACCTTCATTTTGAATTATTAGCTTGCAACACACGTGTGTATATAATATTAAATATATTTTTCTAGCTGAATACCAGGCTGTACATAAATCTATCACTTGTATTTTCCTCCTTGAAAAAAAACAGATCATAATCCAGGCAGTGATTGTGCTTCCTCTCAAAATGTAACTTGTGTTATTTCTAGGAAACAGTGTTGTTTCTGGAGCTCAGACCAGGCGCTGCACACTTTTCATCATTTTTTTTGTTTTTTAGTACAACCCTCTGGCAGGTCTCTATTGTGGGCACCTTCAACAGCACCTGCAGCTCTCTGCCTGGCTAACATAGACCAACAGATATAGTTGCCTCTATATTACATAATAATATAGCAAAAATTCCGATTGCCCAAATATGAACTAACAGGAAATACGATAGCATGTATTAACACAATGGTGGATGCAGTTTTGAGTTTTACATGAAGTGTCATACAGCGTTTATCTTCCATTGACAATTATTACCAGTGAATATACAGTATTTTGACAAGGGCTGATAATTCAGTGATGATTTACAATTTACTTGGTTTGGCTGTACTTTGTTGAGCTTTGTTGGTGATGATTAATAACTTCATCAACATCCTTCCATTTTGATTGAAACCATCTTAAATATCAATGATCACTGCGACACACTGCTTCATTTTCAACATCTCTGTGTTTTTGACTAATCACAAAAAATCAACCAACAGGTAAGTAGTTTTCTGGTTCTCAGTTAGAAAGGTATGTGATGTATGGGTAAAACTTGGGGGATGCATTTATATGAACAGACTGACATTTTCACCTATTGCATTACTGCCCTACTGATAAGTATTTAAAATGTATGCCAGCCAATCAGATAGGAAGGCTGTGATAGTAAGGCTGCAGGGTCAGTGGGGGATTCACTTTGCCAATAGCTCTAAACAAAAGCGTTAATTATGCATGATTCAGAAAACACAAACACACACACAAATTAAGCCTGAATAACCCAAACAGCTGGAACAAAGCATGACACAACACTTCAGGTGCTTGAATGCAAAACTTTACCCTAGTAAAAGGTTAAGTTTTATGTGTTAAATGTATTATATGCTGGAATATTAATACAGATGCATTAATGTTTAAGTCAAGATAAGTTTACATAATGCTGGGTGAACTAGTCCATGAGAAATGCATCTAATTTCACAAACTGATCTTGTGTTTTAACTTATCCCAAAGGTAACTTTTTACATATTTGCTCACAGAAATCAAAACCAACAGTGCATTTCAGTGCCATCAGTAATATCAAGAGGGTGTCACAGAAGATGCACTCCCACCATTAAGCTACATTTCCTCCGGTTCTATCACACTCCCATCTCCCATCTTTCTAACCATTCCATCATGGCCATCATGAAAAGGAATGACTTTACCCTACTCAGGGGATGTGTCCATTTTAACATCTATCTTTTTTTTTGTTGCATTTTAACAAACTAGTATAGTACAACCCCTTTTTATTAACTTATAGCATAACTTTCTCTCTCTATCCAAAATAAGTTGCAGGCTGCTACTCTCTAAAATTTACAAATTCTCCCGAACCTATGGAGGGTAGGACCTCAGTGGTAGTTACAACCATGAAATGCAGGTTTGGTAACCCTCTGTGTTTTATACAATGAGGGTGTATCTGTGCACACCATCTGTCTATCCATATTTTCTATGTCACATCCAATTAACTTTCTCCAATTAATACATCAATAATTACATTTTTTTTAAGTGACACCTGACTAATAGTAGGTGAGCACAGAAATGTACAGTTATTCACCCCTCAAAGAAGCCCAAGTGAAGCA
This sequence comes from Trachinotus anak, assembly GCF_046630095.1. NCBI lineage: Eukaryota > Metazoa > Chordata > Actinopteri > Carangiformes > Carangidae > Trachinotus > Trachinotus anak. The sequence continues at coordinate 29,469,126 of NW_027273883.1, forward strand.
GTCTGGATGGCATGATGGTCCTCCCACACAGTGCAGTTCAGCAGTAAGCCTGAGCATGGCACAGATCCAGGACCAGCTTTGCCTCCCACATGAGCAACCAACAACAACACCTGCTGGGGTCCAACGCAGCATTCCTACGCACACTCCACACTAGCACCACCACTGCTTTCCATTACACCCCCGCATGGACCCACCACACTCCACCTCCTCTGCTTTCATTCACACACATACATTATAGCAGTGATTGTACAGAAACACACAGTCTCTTTCTTAATAGGCAAATTAACACTTTTGTTACACACACACACCCTTCCCAAACAGAGCATGATTTGAAGCTGTAGCAACACATAGCAGGGTGTAAACGTTATGCTGCTGGAGGTGGGAATATGGTGGGAATATTTCACACTTTCTCTGGGATGTGTAGACATCCCAAATGGCTGAGTGTGAGGAGAATGTGGCATGAATATCCACAGGTAGTGTAATCAGAGCCAACCAAGCCTGCAGGCGAGCGGCACAGGAGCTCCATGTGGGAGCAGGTACGGGCAGGAGAGATTACCAGGTTACGGGAGAAGGCAATTCAACAATGGAGAGATAGAGAGCATAGGGACAGAGTCACCAGCTGAATGGTGGCCCCACACAAAGAAAGCAGCCAGCAGCCTCTGCTATTATCCACTCACACTGCAGGGCAGAGCTTCCAACACATCATTGTGGCTTTTCTCCAATGTGTGAACCTCAACACCAGAAAGGAGATGGCGGCTGGAAGAGAGCACATGCGTCTCTACAAGCTCTGAACATTTTGTGTATTTTTTTCTATATTTCTATGTTTATTTTGTACACTTTGTAAGTTGTTTTATTATTACCATGTGTGTGAAAGTTGTTATCACATACCCCGAACACTCTTGGGGTTACAGACTATTTTAAACAAAGTACTTTCCCACACAAGTACAGAGAGACATTGAAATGCAGCAGAGGTGCCCATTCCCTGATGAGAGCCATCAGGACATGGGGATGAAGAGCAAACGACCCTGCAGGCAAGGGTCACGAAGAGGCCTCGTCGTTCATCACACCGGAGGGGATGGAAACCAGCCCTACCTAGAAGTCTCCTGGCCGACGTTCAAGCTCTGGCAGATAAGACCTATAAGCTGAACTGTTGTATTGCCTCACAGTGGGACATCAGGGAGTGTAGTGCCATGATTCTAACAGAGACATGGCTAACCTGCATGATACCTGACAAGGTTGTGCAACCACAGGCGTTTTCTTTGTTGTGGACCGACAGAACAGCTGAGTCCATAGGGAGGAACTAAGGTGGTGGTGTCTTCTGCTTGGTCAATAACAGCTAGTGTACAGACATTGAGATGATTTCACAACACTGCTCACCTGGCCTGGAGTTACTGACAATACTGTGCTGCCCTTTTTAACTCCTATTCTCATGGCAGTAGTTCACATTCAACCACAAGCTGACGAAACACTGCACTGAGTGAACTCCATGTGAAATTAGCCTCAAAGACTCACACCTTCTCCCATTTTGAGTCCGTGACATCGCATTTGCAAAACTGTATTTGAATCCATTTAAATTTAAAATGCATATAACAGTTAAAATGTCAGTCTGCTTGTTTTGCATGGATTGTCAAATACTTGGTGAAGTTTGGTAAAAAGTTTGGTGATATGGAAAATGCTGTGCACAGTAATTACAGTAAGACACTGAGTGTCACTCATTCTGAAACATAATGTCATCTTGCATCCAAAGAATATCTGTAAATTTTGGTAGCATTTGAATTAATACTTGTGGAAATTGATTTTACATATTTTGAGAACTATAGAGTGACAGACTTCTGAATTGACCTTAAGCTGCAGTGAGGCAAACTTTTGTCACACATTAGTGGATGTGCTGAAAAACATTTCAGCTCTGTAGGATGGACGGGTGATTTACTTTGATTTCTTTTTAAAGTTTATGTGAAATGTTGAGAAATTTTGGTTCATTGTAATTTGTAATTGATGATGATGATGATGATGATGATAATTGACGATTACCAAATGTTATGCACTGACATGGCCCTAGATCCTGCTTATAAAACTGAGTTTTATAAACTTTGGCATTTGTGTCGCCCCCCCATATCCCAAGGCTGCATAGCAAAGCTAGGACCTGGTACCCCTGGTTTGTGCATCCGGTTTTGAACACCAATTTTAATTGATGAGCATTTATTTTATTTAAAATTGAAATTAAAGACACAGGTTTATAAATCTATGATTTCAAAACTGATTGACATATAAAAATTCCACTGATACCTTTTTGTTAGCATCGACTGTGGATGATGTATACCAAATTTTGTGATAATCAGATTTTAAAAAAATTATGGGAATATTTTGAATTTTCAGAGCAGATGAGCATCTGAGCGAAGATGCAGCTGAGATTGTAATGATAAAATTATTTTGACTCTAAGCCAAATCTTTTCTAAATAATGGGAAAAAAAGTCAAATTGATGTCAATAAGTATTGTTTTTGGTATTGGGTGGATTTTGCGACTGTCGACTTTGGTGAACTTTGCATTTGAGTGAGTTTTGCTCTTCATGGGGCTCCATGAAAAGCAAAACTTCACTGCTTCAACCCCTAAAAGTCTCAGCAATCACAACCCTAACCCTAAGGTTCACAGGAGTAACATTGCTTTGCATGTGTGGCCCCTCAGCCCACTCGGGCTTGGACTTCTGATAAAGACAGCAGGTCTAACATTAGTCACTAAAACTAACATTTGAATGTTCAAAATGATTTTTTTGGTTTTTCCATTTTAGATATGAAAGAATGAGAAATATTTTTAATCCTTTTGGTGTGGTGTTCATTGACCTAATCATAAGGTGCAGACAGAAGGAGAGCAGGCAGACTTTTCAGTGACAAAGACGTCCCAAGAGAGCTGTCTAAGACATATGTAGGACGGAAGAAAGATTATAAATAGAGGAGGTAAAAATAATCAACATAAGAGTTGTGTGATATGACAAGATTGCAGCTCTTTGTTCTTGTTGAGTTAAACAGTTCCTTTAGCAGAGGAACAGGCATGTGGTTTTCCTCTTTGACAGAATACAACAGAGGGAAAGGGAAGAAAACAAAGAGCATGTAGTGAGGAGGGAGGGAGGAGGAGGGGAGTGATGAAGGGTGAGTGAAGAATGTAATTGTGTTCAATACTTAATATCCAAGAAAACATGCTCGTCTAAGTGATTTTCACCACCGGGATTTTGTGGAACGCTGAGGTTTCTGCCTTGTGCACACTCCTCTCCTTTCTGCTCGGTAAATCAGATACAAGTTACACACACACACAAATACACACAAAACAAAACACAATTGGACATGGTTTAGTTATGAAGTGTGTAAAAAGAAAAACACTGTGTCTTCACGGATGCATTTCAAAATGTGTACCTTTTGCAGAAAAGAAACAGGGTTGCACAGTAAGCATCAGCCCAGTGGGAAAAGCAAAAATATTGGTTATTAAAAGAATCAGTTCCTGTGGGGAAAAAAACCTAGTCATCTGTATCACAGTAGATGGGGCTTTTTTGCTGTTGCACCCCCATATCCAGATTTATACACACTGTGGGTTTCTTTACAAATCTTGCCTGATGCAGTGCATACATGCAAGACATATACTGTACATTAGAGGGTCGGGCTTTTATCGGGTTCTGGTTCAGAAAAAAACGTACAAACGATGATCAGCTCATGTTTGGTGCCCACACGTGTAATCATGGTAAACCGGCAAGTTGTACCACGGCAGCAACAACTGTGTGACAGAGTAACATGGTTTACATGAACTTAGATAAGACCCAGGAAACTAACTAAGGAAAAGCCGACATGAAGTGTCCGAACAGTTTCATTGGCATTGATGCTACAAGACTCTGGAACTCTAATGGAGGGTGAGCACCCTCATTTCGCATTTCGATGATAGTGGTGGAGAGCGCTGTCAGTCCAAAGTCTCCCACGGGAGATATCTGGTGACTGGGGAGGCCATGGAATATGATTGAAACCATTTTCATACTCATCAAACCATTAAGTGACCCCTCGTGCCCCATGGATGGGAACAGACCACTCCCATCATGACAGAAATGTTTCACCATAGGATAAAGATCATTTAGAACATGTGTTACACTCCCATCTAGGGGAATAGAAGCGCAACATCACAGTACAAAGAGGTTTCCACCCTGGTCCCCAAACCAAAGTTGAAATACTGATTCATCAGTAAAGTGAGGCGATTTATTATTACCAAGAAAAAACAATAATTAGAGGCAGCTTCAAAAGTAAAGTATCTCCCAAGGAAGTGCTGACTAACCCCAGTGAAAACAAATGCAGCAAAAAACTCAATTCAAAAGAAAGTGGCTTTTCACCCCTTCAGTTTCTGCAGTATTTACAATAAAGTCTGTTGATATATGTACACAAAAATTCCAGATCTATTTACACTTATAACAGTCCTCATGGCACTGGGCCTGACAAAAGCTCACACAGGGCTAACAAAATCACACAATCAATCTGGAGGCCAGGAACAAAACTGAAATGCTGCTCTCAGGTCTGTTACCGGAATAGTCTCACACAAAAAAAACACAACAACAACACACAGTCACACAGAAAAAAACTGGACACAGGCCAATAATATGGCCAGGGCCGTAACACAGGTCTATAATGTTCTCTTGTTGTACGCCACACATACACTTGCCCATTTGTGGACAATATGGGGACAGAGGACTCATCTGACCACATCATTCTTTTCCACATCTGTGTAGACCAGTGTCGCTGGTTTTTGCACCACTGAACTCTCAGATGTGAATTCATGTTTGTAATGAGAGGTTTATGCACTCCAACCCTACTACCCCATCCTTCTCTCTGTACCTGTGGACCGACTGTTCTTGCTGACACAATCTCATCATGTCCTGCAATGACGTTCTCAGTCACCTTTTCCTTACATATCACACAAATGCACGAGCATCATGGTTGTCAAATGTGCGCACGCTTCCTATTTACTGACATCTTTCCCACAGATTACTGCTCCTATTGAAACACTAGCCAGCTGGGTCTCTGTGACTGAGGCTTCTGCCACCTGTGCCTCAACTATGAACCCCCTTTCAGTGTCACTTAGATTGTTTCCTTCTGCCTTCTTGATACAAAATCAGAATCAACTGGGTCTGCTCAGCATTTTTACACGTGCCACTGATGGTGGCATGGTTGGATGTTAATTGGTTAATTGCTGGCTGCTACCTCGAGCCACTGACTGACCGGTGATTCTGGACTGCACACCTGCCACTGATTGCTCTTCATCGTCCCCAGCTCCCCCATGGTGTACCACAGGGATCAGTCCTTGTCCCTATATATGCTTCCCCTTGGTGACATCATTTCAAAATATGCTGTTAATTTTCATTGTTGTGCTGATGATACCTGCATACATTATATATACCTGTAAATACAAATTACCTTTCCCACCTTCTAAATTTAGAGGCATGTCTATCAGACATAAAAAATGGTTAGTTATGAACTTTCTGCTGTTGACCTCATTTTTTGACATTTCCTCTGTGTTTCTATTTTTATCTTGGTTTAAATGTTTAAATGTTGTAGTAATCTGTCCCCTTTCCCCTTTCTGGTCCATATTCTTGTGAGATTATACATGACTCATAACTGTAAGAAAAAAGAAGAAGACTTACACACGTGCCATCTGCCTTTCACCATGCATGCATTTTTCCGCTGTCTTCTGTGTGATACTCATCAATGGGCAATAAGGACCCACCCACTACCTGCAGTTGTCATTCAGTTGGCATCAGAGAAGATTAAAATTAAAACAGAAAATTGGATCTTGAAGCAGTTTTGAAAAGCAGTGACAAAGATGGCACATGTTCAGAGCCTGAGGGATTTGATGAAGAGGAATATGACAGAAAAAGGATCCATTTGAACACAGGTACATGGATTTATTTTACAAATACCTTTTAGAAAAAGTTGTTTTTGCTCCTTCGGTGCACAATATGTGAAAATGATTTTTGTATCAATAGTCATGAATGTTTTTTTGACCGTGTGTGTGTGTGTGTGTGTGCGTGTGTGTGTGTGATTTCATACTGAATGTAAAATTACTGAAAATATCTGCAGAGTGTAGAGTTAAGAAGCTGGAGAGAGAGTATCATCACATCCACGTCTCTTTCAGGTGTGATTTCTGCTTGCAATCACACCTGAAAGAGGTGTCCACCACCTGTCAGGGATGGACAAAACAAGACACAGTCAGATCCTCAGAGCCTCCAAGCCAAAGCCTTTTTTTAATTAAAGAGGATTCAGAGCTGCCAGGACCCAGTCATGCAGCATCTCTCCAGCAGCCAGCCCCTCCCTTTCTGCCACCTTCTTTTCTTTACCTCACCAGGTCAAGATGTGAACACCCTCAGTAAAAAGTCAGACAGAGGCATTATCTTTGTGAAGCGGATGGACACAAGGGAAGTATCGGTCATCTCCACAATTCACACAGCACACTCTGGAAAAGCTGTGCAGAGGGGGGTGAAACTACAGGAAGACTCCCGGTCAAAGGTATCGATCCCCTGTTCCTCACCAGTCACGGAGTACAATGCACACATGGGCAGAGTTGATCGATCAGTCTTTCACTTGACAACACAAAACCGTGCGCTCATACAGAACCTGTTTTATCATTCTCTGGACATTGCCATAACCAACAGCTACATTCTGCACAAGCAACTCTGTGTGACCCAGCAAACAAAAACCATGCCACACAGAGCTTTTATGCAGGTGCTAACTGCTGAGCTCTGTAGCAAGCCTCTCCACCAAGCTCCTGCCCGGGCACCTGCGGGTCATCTTTTCTGTGCCTATCACTGATGTCAGTGAGGCAGGCCCCAGCACGAGAGCCACCACAGGAAGCAGGAGGTGTGAAAACTGCCAAAGACAAGGCCACAGAAAGGACAACGTGGAAATGCAGGAGGTGTGATGTTGTCCTCTGCCAGCAGCTGGACAGAAGCTCTTTTGCAGAACAGCATGAGATTTGGAAAAAGGACACAATGAAATACGACAACATGTACATCATGTTAATATTGTAAAGAGTGTGTTTCTTTCTGTGTGTTTTTGGTAATGTGCACACTTTATTTCCCTCACACTCTAGTAATATTAATGAGAAATCCATCAGTCAGTGACATTTCAAGCTACATGCTTGTTCAGACTCTTTTTTCTCACATGGTTGCATTAGTCCAGCATCTGTTCACATCTCATAGTATGTGCCCATCTACTGTATTTTTGGATGAATTTGGTGACAGTACAGCACTTCTGCTAAAAAAAAAAAAAAAAAAAAAAGTAATTACAAAATGTTATTTTAATTAATATAATTCATATTCAACTACATTTATGAAGCTAAGACTTTGGTAAACCAAATTCAAGCATATTCATCCACATGAATAAAGTTGTGTTTTCAAAACAGATGTGAAACATCTGCAAAGCTTAGCTTTTCGGAATTTGGGCCAAATTATCAAATTATACAGCGCTCCTGGAAAAGTGGGGTTCAGCACATTCATAAAGCTGAGATTGTTCTGAACATTTTGATGTGAAACACTTGATATGCAGGTAAATTAAAAAAAAATGAAATTATGTAAAAATTGAGAAAATACCCCTGGACCTCAGAGGATTAAATGCTGATAAAACAGAGTTACTCATTGTTAGAGCAGCCAAGTATGGGCATGTATTTGAGAATCTGAGTGTTGCCATCGGTGGCTTTCTGAAAGCTCGACCATTAATGGAGTCATTTTTGATTCTCGTCTGACATTCCAGTCTCACACCAAGACTACAGCATGGTTTTATCCAAGTAACGAGCTATTCTACTGTTACGTGATGCTGAAACTGTAATCCATGCATTTTTATCTTCCAGGCTTGATTAGATCCTAGATATCATATTAGTCTTCAGCTTGCTCAAAATGCTGCAGCTAGAATCTTGACAATAATTAAAGAATTTAATCAGTCATGCTCATTGGCTGATGGCTGAGCCCAGTCAGGCTCGGCCTGAGGAAGCATCATGGAACCCCCACTCTGTAGACCCACTGTCACACAGGGCCTGCGTGTGAGTCAGCAGGCACAGACAGGACCAGTGATGTGCAGACAGTACTTAAAGGGGCATGTAATATCAAACCTGTGCCCTTCCTGGTTTAAAAATAGTGGTATTGGACATTATAAAATGAAGATGTCTGAAATATCTCTTTAAATAACAAGACTCCCCTCCTGTAAGAGAGTACTGTCTAACACTGTCTACTCAGAGCACAGCAGGTTTTGGGTTTAAATTCCCAACGCAGTGTTGACAAGAGATCCATGTTACTCTCATCAGCACCACCGCAGAACATCAATAAGCAAAATGAATTATTTAGTTAACTCTGGGGTTAAAGTGCCAGATTTGCATTTGATCAATATTTGGAGCAGTTATTCGTTGTCTGTATTTAACATGAGGAGAAAACATGTATTGTGATTTCCTTGCTTCAGTGGTTACTGCTTCAAGCCTGAGGGTGTGCACACATGCAAGTACCATCAGCAACATTAGGCACTTATAATAATTCAGGAAGTAATTACAGGCTCAACCATTTTATTGCCAGTTCCACTTTCTTCCCTGTTCAGCAGCTGGAGGAGGATGTGTGAAAACAAAACCATAGCAAGGGAAGCCTGCAAAGAACGTCTGCACATCTGGGGGATAAAGGAGAAATATGGGAGTATAAAAGTGTGTGTGTGTGTGTGTGTGTGTGTGTGTTCTTGATGCTTAGATTTCTACAAACACATCCATCTATATGCATGTAATAAATAATATGTATAAATAATATATATGCCTACTCCTCTATGTTGGACCTAATTTAATGAACCTGTGCAAATGAAGCTTGACAAAATTTTACCATCACCTACATAAACTCCAAATTCTGTTGCCACTAAAATAGAAAAATAAAAAATATTATTAACATATACATTATCAATGTGTGAATCCAGTGGATGTTGGTAACATGTTGGTAGCAGGAGACCATACCATACCTACCACTATGAGCATGTTGTGAATGTTTTTTTACTTGCTGTATGTACCATAAATGAATAGTCCGTTTCATCTTGTAGTGACAGTCAGAGCCTTCCTTCATCAGTCACCCATCCCCTCAGCCCACCTCCCTGCATTCACAGGCTGCAGGTTAATGAGGTCTGAGGTCTAAATGAGGGTCTGAACATGCTCTCCAATTTAACTCCTTTCTCTCAACCTCATCCTCATACAATGGGCTGGGATAACCAAGAGATCTATCACCCTAATAACCACTCATCAGCCTAATTACATTTCCCTGCCTCACACACACACAGTCATATGCTCTCCTCCCTCTCGACTTCTGGAAAAACAGCAGAATTGATGATTGAACGATCCATTGGCCAAACACAAGAGGAGAAATGATAGCGAAATGCATTCTACTTGATGGTCCTGACAGAGGAGCAGTGCTTGAGGTGCCAACTCTTGGTCACTTTGTGAGCATACAGTATATAACAGCAATGGCTGAGGTTAGAGATGTAATTGACTGCAGACATTTGGCAAGTAACACCTCAAGTGACCACTGCCAGCTTTAACCCGTCTGGGAGGCAGCGAGCATTATTTGATTCAAGTGTTGAGGAAATTGACTTTCGCTTTGCAAAGGGCTCAGTTAGGACATGGAGCTGTGTGTTGCTTTAAATGCAGGACATGCAAGGAAAGCTTCTGAAAAAACTATTAGCTCTTCTTATAATAAGGCAACAGAGAATACACAATTCTGGTTGGCCAGAGGGTCAGCAGTATTACCAACTCATCACATGGTAATCACATAATTTGTTATTACATGCATAATGGAAGTGGAACGTGTGGAAGCTACATAAGAGCCACATTAATGCCACGGCTGAGAGTTTTAATACCAGCATACATTTACATTTTAAATGCATAATTTCTCAAAATATAAATAAATGATATTGTTTTATTTTCCTTGACGGTACAGATTAAACTTAAAGAAGAAACTTTAATGAAAAAAATAAAATAGGGCTGCTGTCTTAGACTGCATTAGTTTTAGCTACATATTCCTAATGAAGTGATAACTGAATATAGCTGTCAGTTACCAGTTTATTAGGTACACCTGGATAAATGTAATGCAGTGTATCAGTCGTGCAACAATCCTACTTTCATGAAGATCAGGTTTTGTTGAAACTGTTTTAGGGAGGCTTTGATTCAATTGTATGATTATTTTGGAAGCTGTAGATTGTGGTGCTGTGAAACTGCCCCATTTCTGTTATTGAGCCCGTGATGTGAAATGGAGTTAACAAGAAGAAGAAAAATGGAAATTGAAGGTACACTTTTTATAAAATTTTTCCATTAAGCACTTATGCATTAAGTACTGTTATTTTCCAAGAAATGAGAAAAGACATTTAAATATTATTAGATAAATTATTATTTATAATCCCTCCATTTATCTCCTGTTACTTAAAGGGTTGTGCAGCTGTCATGTTGACAGTATAGTTATTTTAAACTGTTTCTTAATTGAATTTACAGAACTATTACTGTATTCTGATATACACCATTAACGTGATATAAAATTACATTCACCATGATGAAAGCTTTGGGCCCTGTCACCCACCCCTATTCTAGATTTATTTCTGAATTTATTTATCCATGATTTGATGGTTGGACCATAGCAACCATCAGTAGTGATATTAAAATTATTTTGTGGCTCAGTAATCACAAGCCTAATATGCATTTGTACAATTAGTTTACAAATACATTAGGGTACTGTTTCTCCCAAATGAGGGTGGACCCTCCAGGGGGGCACATAGAGCTACTGTAGTGGAGGGTGTGTATAACCAGGGGAAAAGTAAGGAGTGAAACTAAGTTGAATAATTTATTTCACAAAATTTCAAGATGGATCCTTTTTTATTAGTTGCTTCCCCTTTCAATGTTAATGGCTGATAAAACTGGGTGGAGGTGTATTAACTTTTTCTAGCTTCTGAAAGGGCCAGAAAAAGTTTGAGAAACATAACATTATGGTGAAATGTCAAACCTTGAAAATGTCTAAGGAGATATTTTATGGGGATTAAAATATATATGAAAAAAGTTACATCTGTTTCTCATACAGACTTTTTGAGCTCAAGTTGCCAGAGGCCTTTCAATGTGAATACTTAAATGAATGTACATTATCATTATATCCTTAACTGACACACACAGATATTTCACTCCTAATACACAAACACTACATAATTGCTAATACAGGGTCACAGTCATTAAGATCAGAGCTAATCCAGATCAGTAGATAATGTAAAGCTTGTGCCAAACAGGTTTTACATTATCTGGCACAGATGCTGTCCACTCAATGGGTACCATGTTGTGAAAACAGGTGATTCAGCCAGCACGGCACTAATCTCAATAAGTGCCACTTAATGCTGAATGGTGGTGTTATATAAGGCTTCAAACCACCAGAGGCTTCCAACCCACAAGGCCATAAACAGCATTTCATAATGGAGCTGTTCTGAAATCCTGAAAACCACAGTAGCATGGCCAAAAAAATACTGTTGTGTTTTACTGCACACAAAACGTCTCACAAATCACTACAGGTGTAGTAGTTTACAGGTATAAATGAAGGTTATTTTTAACTGCTCTCCTGGATAGTTATGATATCAGCAGTTTTTCAGGAACCATCAGAATGCGATTTCAAATTTCAAATGTCATTCAAATAATGTTGATTTCAAGGTAGAAGATTATATTTAAATATGCAATCATTTACTACTGTTTACTGGTTTGATACATTGCTGAGTGAATCACACAGTCAAAAATGATCCCATAAGAATGTCCTTGATGAGGTACCATAAGAACAGATGTTAGACATGCTCAGAGGCTCACTCCATGACTGTGGAATGTGAGCGGGGCGTGAGCATGGTGGGCACGTAGACTGTGCTGCAATCAAGAATCAACATGTATGTTTTCTAATACAGTCTGTGCAGTTTACATGTCAGCATGTAGTTAGAAAGTGATACTGATGGTGTTTGCTATATTTGTTACTTACACAAATATGGGCAATATCTGACATGGTTGCTATATTTAGCAAGCTGTTGAGCTAGCCAATGAACTTAATGCTAGCTAGTGACTAAACTTCCTCCAAAAGCAGCATTATTTGAAGTGGATCACCACATACTTCAGAGTTTTGTGGCATTTTAGAGTTTAAAGTCCACCTGAGATGACAGTTGAAGGGAGCTTGTCAGGATTCGGGATGTGTCTGACCTAGTAATTCTATAGCAAATTACTGTTAACAGGTTTACAGTATAGGTTTTTTTCATAGTAATTACTATGAAAAAATTACTAATTACAAATTAGTAATTAGTAATTTTACTAATTACAAATTACTGTTAACAGGTTTACAGTATAGGTTTTTTTCATAGTAATTACTATGAAAAAATTACTAATTACAAATTAGTAATTAGTAATTTTACTAATTACAAATTACTGTTAACAGGTTTACAGTTTAGGTTTTTTTCCATGATAGGTAGATAAAAGCAAAAGTTTTTAAATCAAACCTCTCCTGTATCAAACCAGCTTTCAGTTCCCTATAGTCCATGTACAGGACCAGATTTACTCAGAGAAAACATTTCTACAAAGCAAAACCAACTCAATTCACAGCTCCATACATTGCTATTGAACCTGGAGGTTTTACATGAGAGAAAGTTGCTTCTTAATTTGGTTGCAATGGCATTCCTCAGTGGCTACTGGTTGATTGCCAGCTGACGACTTGTGGTTGTAAAACAGTCACTATACACACTAGTGAATTGATGGGTAGATCCAAGTAATTCCCAGTGTTTGCAAGGCATTATTCAGTGGTGATTGCTGTATTATTTTGTGGTTGTGTTACTTGTGGTATAAAGTGCCTGATATAGTATCTGCCTCAGCTAGGGTGTATGTGATGTGGAGTGAGCCAGTTGTGACTCATTATATGCTGTAACATCAGTGTTACGCAGTGTCTTGTCATGATTGAACTGTGCTGCATATAGAGGTAGACACAGCATGTTTCTTCGGCTCTTTTGATGGGCTTTCTCCACACCTCTCATAATGTGCAGCCAAGCATAGATAGGATGCTCCATAAAGTCTGCCAGACACATGGAGGGCTGGATAAAAGAAGACAAACCCTACAGGTCCTCAATCAATACTGCTGGCATCAATATTCACCACCTGACTGCCCTAATACCAGCCTCCAGTTAACTAAGAGTCAGCTTCCACTGCTCCATCTGTGTGCGTGTGTGTGTATGTATGTGTGTAGCCATGAAGACTAAAATAGAGCAGGGTAGAATTTACACTCAATACAGTATTGATTTCATTTTTGCTCATTTCTCATGTCTGCAGTAACTTTAATTGGATCTACCTTAACAATGTGCCAAGGATGAAGACAGTTCAGACGGCAACAAAATCTAAAACTATCCATCAAGTAACTATTCCCTCATAAAAATTGCCACAGTGCTTGAATTTCCCCTATTGTCTTTGGAATATGTCAATCACAAATGAAGCAAACACTGGGGAATCGTTTTCTTCTCCCTGTGTTGTGACCAGAATTGATTTTTCTGAACCATACAAAAAAATCGGAAATAATACTTTTCATGTTGATCTCACACTCTTATTGTATTCTACCACAGATTGCAGGCTCACTCTAAAATATAAAAATGACAGAAAACCACTGGCCAAAGCACAGTAAGAGCCCTAGAGGTTGATTCATTGTAATAATATTTCAGGCTTTCTTCCTTTAATTATTATGATAACTCACAAATTATATTCAGTATAATACTGGCAATTTCCATCCAGAACTTTGCTAGATGAGTTATTTGTGTACAGTATTGCTGAAGCAATGATTATATGTCCGGAGAACTGCTTAAGCAGAAAACCTAGTGTCATTATCAGGAAGCAGCGATGAAAGACAAATATGGCCCTTTGCTCTTATATCAGCAAACATCTAAAATGCAAGAGAGGACATCACACGATGATCAGCATTATGCAGCTTTAGTTTTGTGTACCCTGAGCACACCCAGATCCCAGAATGAGTAACGGCCGTCAGTTAGCAGGCTCAATAACCTCTCTTTATTCCATGGTTTTCAGGCACAGTTCAACATGGCGCTATAAAAATTCACTGGGGAATTTTGTTTTGCTTTTTCACCTGGCCTGTTGTTCCACCATAAGGCAAAAATGACATAACACACATTACACACAAGATATCTTGCAGACATAGATGTCTACTCCGAGGTTTGTCAGTGCACTGAATACCAGTGTTGGGTGTAGATGCAACAGACCGCACCTCTAACTACACCCAGCCACACTCATGAGTGGCGCCAGGTGTGGTCCAAGGCAAAACACAACTGAAACTTTCAGTCAGAGAGGGGCTTGAAACAAATTGGAGTTGAGTCAGATTTATCCTCTTATCAAGTCATGTTTGTTTCCACCTAATGAAATATTCCCTATTTTTTCTGGTCTGGTTTTGTTAGTCAATAGGTTATTTTTTAATGCTACCGACTAAGTAAAGTAAGACAGAGTAAAGCAACTGTCGTGGAAAATTTTAGTGTGATTATATTTGTGACTTGTCTTCTTATTGTAATGGGTCATTGTATGTGTTCTCTCATGTAACCTTATTTTAACCTCTTTGTAGCTGATATACTGTCCCTGTGCCAGCTGAACTGGTCTTGATTGTGGTAAAGTTGTAGACCTTCATCTGTATTCCTTTCCTTTTGAATTGGGTTTTGACTCCACAACAACAACTACCTGCTGCTGGTGGAAACAGTTACCTTTCTACTCCACTATACTGTTAATGTGTGACATCTAAAATCAAAGCATTAACGTATTTGCACATTTATTAAATTCTTAATATTTTAAAGGAATTTGATTAGTGAATTTGATTAGTGAACATTTAAATGCTCAAACTGAATCTTAATATAAGTAAAAGTCATTATCTTCCTACAAAAATAGAAACAGAAATCATAGAGAAGGTAAGCTCGGCACAGGAGGACAAGAAGCCAAGAAAAAAATAATAAAGGCGAGGAGTGAACAGAATGTCAGCCACTTTAAAAAACAGATAATAGAACATTGGTAAAACAAGCGACCTCATATGAACACACAGCTCAGTGTGACTGGGTAGTGGTTCCAGCTTTTTTCTCCTTGTCAGGGTGAGGGGTGTTAGCAGGTAACAGATGGCAGCCTGATCGTGGCACGTATTCTCTCAGATGACTCTTCATTACCTTTAAACAAGTGTGAGGCAAATTTCCTGCAATGCTATGCTAATAAGACTTCCTGCTGAATCCAAGGCCTCCAGCTCGAACATATGGATACCCAGACTCCTCACATCATTATGATGAGGAAGTACTTTGTTCCCCATAGCCACATTTAAGAGGATATCCACTCTATTTTATAACCCTCTCACCACTCCTCCTTTGTCTATTAACTCACTGAGACTCCACACAACATGTGAATATGGTGTCTGCTAGAGGGGGACAAAGTCACATGGTTGAGGTCAGTACAACACGCTGATTCAGAGCGAGATACTTTATCTGGACAACTACAAGCTGGATCGCCATGCTATTTACTGTGAATCCTTCTGGTCCCCTGAGGACAATTGCTAATTATATTTGGTGACCCCGTGACCTTCCCTCGATTGCCACCATAGATCTTGTAGAGAAGAATATCAAAATCTAATAGGAATTTACTGAGCACATTTTTGCTCCCCAGAGGATGACACCTTTTGATTGTATGTATGAATACCAAAGCTTCATGTTCTTCATATATTTGTTCTTTCTGGGGAAATGGTGACATGACGGCCATTAATCACTCTCAAATATTTTCACTATTTACTGCCATTATAACAAAATACACAGATTAATTGTGACTGGCACATTATTTGATAAGAGTGGTTAGTTGCAGACCTAATACTTTCTATTGTACATACACTATGGTCAAGTCGCCTCTGAGCCAGTAATAGGGCTGTGGAGTTATTATCAGAAGCCGTAACAGCAGCAGCACCAGCAATAAAAACCAACAGAAGAAGAATAACCAACAGAGAGTTTTAGATTTCAGGCTGTAAAAACTGGTTCAAACCATTTTCACCTTCACAACTCTCAACATTAAGACCGTCAGAGATAATATAAAAGTTGAACAAATGATCAAACATTGAAAGTTTCCTTTATCATTACCGACACTGACCATTTAAACTGTGTAGAGCAAGCACCCCATTCTGTCTCCCTTTCTCACGTTGGAAGTCAGTAAATACCTTCCTTTTTCTATGTACCTCCACTCCATATGAAACATTGCAGCAGTTATGTGAACAATGATTTTGGATGCCGTGAGGAAGAGGAGGATGAAGTCAGAAATTGTGCAGTAATGACAGTTGTGAACGGTAAGAGATGAGATGAGAGCAGCTTTTTCTTTTCGTCTTCCCTCTTGAGCTTTCCTTCACTGAGTCGCTGCATCGCCTTTGTCACACTGTCAGGATTATAGACACCACGTTTTTTTGAGTTAGACTTTATCTCTCAATTCCCACAGCAGTTAAAAGGCAAAAGAGGAGATCAGAGTCTGTCACCCCAATCCCACTTCCTCACCTGCACACCCACTCCTTTTTTCTGCTCTACTGTAAGCCTACAGACATTATCTCAGTTAGGAGGCTGCAGGTCAAGTGCTAATTTCTGCACTGGCACTCTTAATGTTTCCTGGCATCCATTATGGAGAGAGAGAGAGAGAGAGAGAGAGAGAGAGAGAGAGAGAAAGAGATTTGTGATAATTAGACTTAAGGAGGGAAGGCATTTTAACAGAATATATAATGGTTATTATAGAAGAGGTTACTTAGGAAGAAACTGTAGAGAGAATATACTGGTGCTAGAGTTAGCAAACTCTGTGGGCCTGCAACGATAAAGCCTCAACAGTTCAGAAATAACACAATTAGCAGCAGCCTCACACTGACTGCTCAGGCTGAACTGCAGGTAAGAGACAAAGAAAACATCTGAATACCAAGCCTCTTTGAAATTTTTAAACACTGTCAGTGAATCTGTTTCCATCCCCTGGGGAACATATCCCCTGGCTCTCCAAAGAAAGCTGAAGCATCTCATCACCAGGAGTCAGAACACAGAGGGGCTGAGGGACATCACTGAGTGCTTCCCCCGTTCAAATGAATCCACAGCTGAACCAGATAAACTGGTTTTTTTTTTATCTGTTTTTGGTATGGTTACACTGGAGTGTAGAGTTTGCCATCAATCAGCAAGCAGCAAAATAATAATGATGTGGCGATAGAAGAAATAATTATTGTGTGATACATTAATAATAAAATGTATGGTTATGGTTCCTATGTTAATATTTTCACAGGTCTTTGTACAAAATAATCTTAATCACATTTAGGCTATATCAGTAAAAGCTTGAGAATTTCAGTAACTCTTACAACCTAAATGACAAAATAGGCAATGATTTAAGTTTCTTCTAAATTAATTTTTTATGTGGAGCCATTCTGAATGTCAGCATAACACTGTTTGTCAATGATGTCAATGATTGATGATAAGTAATCTCAAAATGACAACCATGTCTCCTAGACATGATATTTCTGTATTACAAAATTGTTTTCCCATTAGGGTTAGGTACTTCTAGGAGACATGGTTAAAATGAGCTTTCTCCATCTCCCACCCCTACAGTTACCTTTTGTTAGGGTTTAGGAATCTTTGCTTCATGAAGGGTTAGGGAAATATCATAGTCAGAGTTACTGACTGTTGGCAGAAGATAGGATGCAAATAACAGACATCCTTGTAAAAGTCACAGGCTTTGTTGACCCATCCATTAAAATAACTCTAACAATTATTCCGCTTTTGCATCTAACAGTCATTCAATTGGTCACATGGCTACATCACAGCACTGGAACACAAACAAAGCTTGCATTAATGACCAGGGCTGACATTTTCCTGGTGAGGACAGTCTCTATCCCTGTCTGTAATGAAGACTTTGACCTCGCCAAGTAAATAGTTGATCTGGAAATACAGCAACATTGCTAAAAAAGACATCCAGTGGGGCAAAACAAACAGTCAACAGGCAAGTTGGAAAAAACAATCCTGGTTAACAAAATCTAGAGAAAGAGAAGAGAAAACAAGAGAAACACCCAAACTGTTACCAAATGGTAGGATGAAACATCCATCACACTTACTTTGATCAACCATTACTGTAGTTTTGAGTGCACACAATTTATCTGTGCAATGATTTTTTTCTTTTCTTTTTTTTTTTTTTTTAATTATTCTGGATAAACTGTTGGTTTGTTTGATTATCTGACCGATAAGTAAAGTCAACATGTCCACAGATCTGTAGATCACAGATCACAGACTGTAGTGAGAACATGATCAAAATGAACCAAAATGGTGTACGAACCAAAACGATTCAATTGAATTTTGCTTTCAATTTGTTTATTTCTTACAGCTGCATTTAGTTAAATGACACACACATCTATGCTCTATTTCGACAACAGGTTAGCCCTGCTTCTCTAACATTTAGGAGACTAACTCCTTCACACTCCAGTGGATTCTGTTGACACAGACAGCGAAAGATTTAAGCTGCTCATGACCTTTACAGGAGATGTCAATGCTGTGCTCTTCCCCTGGTTTAAAGAGATCAATAGTGTAACACTTTTTGAAGGTTCTTCAGGAAGGCTTGATCCTTCCTTAAATTCTAAAATATCTCAGCCAATCTGATGACTGAAACCTACAGTGTTTTGATTCTGAGCCTGTTTTTCTCTCTACTAGATAACTGCTACCTTTCCTTTCATAATGAGGTATGATGCAGTAAATGCCAACTACCTTTATGGTTCCATCTGGAACTGGCTGGAATAATAAAGCAGCTTGAGATCAAAAAGGGGGATAGAGAGTGTTGGGATGTGCTTTGGGGAGAGGTGGGCTGTTTGGCTCTGTCTTAGGATTGACTTTAGATAAACTCAATTCCAGATCTCCCCACATATCGGTCAGTCTTTTCTTTGTCAAACCCAGCTTTTCACCCTGAAATGAGATCTGCCAGCTGAGAACAACTTGCACTAATGTCGTTGCTGGTGGCCACCTCTTCCACCACAAACTGTTTTAGGGTCAACAGAGGCCAGCCGTAACTCCATTAGACAGAGAAATGGATAGCTTAGTATCTGAAGCCTGACACCTGCATCATGTATTGTCAAAGTGGCCCTGGAGGCAGGGATGATGAGTGTAGACAGGAAGGAAAGGAGAAGAAGGGGTAGAAAAAGAAGAGGAATTAAGAGTTAGTTAATGCTTTAAAGGCTGAAAAAGTATTAGTGACACACACTTTATTCTTCCAGGTGAGGTACCAGGAGATGGCAATGCCTGACTCTGCCTAACGTTTTTGTTTGAATTGGTAGCACAGCTGAGCAGGCTGTAAAGCTGGGTCTTTTAACATTGGGGGGAAGGGGGGTGTCTATGGGGATTGACTCACCATTGGAGCCCGCTTCAAGTGGCCATTTGAGGACTTACAGTTTTTGACACTTCTGTGTTGGCTTCATTTGTCAGCCCTGGGGTGTTACTAAATTTTTTCATAGCTTTCTCTAAAAACAAAGGCACATGGAAGTAGAAGCAGATGGAATCAACTAGTTAAAAAGAGAACGTGATAGTGAGTATGATATGATTCTGTTGTACTGATGGAATTAGTGCTGTGGACATAAGAGTGAATGTATCATGTGCAACAGCCCACACAGTGTTTAAAGGCCTTCATTAGAGACCAGCCTTTTTAAGTGCTGGCTATTATTTTAGGGCTGTATGAGAAATTACAGTATGTGGTAACTGTTCACAATGCATTGAACAGCTACTGCTTCATCATCTTGGTTGTACCACCAGACAGCACAGCACTCACACCAGTGAGCTCTATTCAGCTGAAGTTTGGCTCAGAGCTGTGTATTGTTTCCAGACAGCCGACAAAAAAAAAAAAAAAAACTTTTTCAGACAGCTACTGACCCTGGAAATAACACTGTTTTATATTTTCTTCTTCTTTCTTTTGTCCCTGGCCACAAATCGAGCAGAAGTAATTTGATTTAGCCATGGGCATTTGCCATCGATTGCCTGGCCTACAGGATGCTACGGTCAAGTGTTTGTCCAAACAGCATGACTCTGAATCACACAGAGAGAAAGAGAGAGCGCACGCATGTGTGTGAGAGAGACAGAGAGAAAGACAGAGCAAGAGTGAGAGAGAGCGATGATGAAAAAGTCAAGATTAACTTGGTCACCTATGTGCAGTCATCCACAGAATGACTTGTGTCACTAGATCACAAGATGATTGATGAACTATTAGTTAAACATATCACACGTTCAAATATGTATTTTGTTACCTTGTATGTTTAACATATGTGCACAGAAAACAGAATAACAAACATGGAAGTACAGCATTGTATGGGGGAAGGCCAGTGTCAGTGGTGCGCTCTCCTAAACAGCTGCATGAATGAGAGAATAGATTTCAACCAAATTATGTGACCTACTTTGCAATTTTACTGGGACGCTAACCCTGTGAATGCCACATTAGATTTGCTACCAGGAAATTATACAATTCTTCAAATAGGCTGAATGATTATGTAAATTTACAGGCTTTTCTCACCTTGGTGTGGCCAGTCCATCAATACAACTTACTTGATCTGTGTGTACTTTCACTGTGAACAAAGACCTTTGTGTTGACTTGCTTATCATTAGACTCTAACTGTCATCTTGGTACACCCATTCTTTTCACAGGTGGTCCACAACAATGTTATCAACATATAAACAGTCCACAGTGCACAAAAGGATAGGCTACATTTCACAGAGTATAATTAAAATAATGCTTTGATAGTAACCTGGAGTTTAATGATTTACATTAGTGTATTACGTGTCACCGGTAAGCCCCATTGTGACCTTGGCACTACGTAGGTTACAGAGTATTCTATTGACTGTACTCAGAGCTTCTCTTTTGCCCTGCCAAATATTAGATCTGGGCTTGGCTCTCTAACTGGACAGAATTGGCAACTGGTGTAAAATGAGCTGCTATGTCAATGTAAGTTGTTTCTGCCATTGTAGTAAACTATGGACTTGTTCACAGATTGTTGCAGCACAATAGTAATAGTCTTTTACTATTATTAGTATATTAGTATACTATTAAAAACAAAAACGGAAAAAAACCCTCCTGTGCTGCTATATGTAGTGATGCAATTTTCCTTTTCCTGTTTGGGGTAAAACAATGAAAACTGAGTAGTTGGCATGAGCACTAATACTCAGAACCAACAAGTGGTCTGACGAACTAATTGCTGAGATACAATTATGTATACAATTTTTAAAAATTACAAACACCCACTACCTTTTCACCGTAGACTGGGCAGATAAAAGAAGGTCAAAGAATTTGTTGGCTTTCTTCTCCTCTTTTCTCCATCCCTCCCAAAACTTCCATCCTTTAAACTGTGAGTGAGGGAGCGCAAGCCATGAGCCCTGAGCCTGCCTCTCATATGTGACATCAAGGTGAACTCCTGCCTGCTCCACCAGGAATACTGGGCCTATTAAAAGAGAAAAGAGCCGTGGGCCAGACTGTCTGTTTCCTTTTTTAGCCCATCGCCCTCCAGAGGTTGGGCTTACAAAGCAAGAAACAAGGAGAGAGAGAGACAGAGAGGGATACTGTGAAAGGAGGAAGAACACTGTTTTGATTTCCAAAATGAACTTATTGACATTAGCCAGGGTCAAATGGTAAAAGACTCAATATTTGCAAGAGATTTATTTTCTTTATTATAGGGGTTGTAATTGAAAGAGCAGGAACTGGCACCCTTTTGCTTTTTAAGAACCTCTTATTTGCCTTTGTGGAACAATGATAAATTCTACATTTCCTTTGAAATATTGGGTGTTACTCATCACAATGCAGGGATGCAGCAAAGGCAGCAAGAGTTAAATACTTCTCTGGCCTCATCAACAACTCCCATAATCCCAAGGTTTTATTTGGTACCATTAATTTTGTCATCTGTCCGTCCCCCAGTACCAGCTTAAATGTGTCCCCAACAATGTGTGACAAATTAAAAAAAAAATTTGATCTCCAAAATTAAAGAAATCAGATAAAATATCTCCCCCTCCACCCATGACCTAGCAGCTTTCAACCCATCTCGTCACCCTCCCCCATAAAGACTGCGTCTCCCATTAAACATGCAACCTGCCCTCTTGATATCGTACCCACTTCTCTCATGAGGGATCTCTTTGACATAGCTGCTCTCAGCATGCTCCCCATTATAAATAGCTCCCTAGCCATTGGTATTGTTCCAACCTGTTTCAAGCACACAGTGGTCCAGTCCCTCCTAAAAAAGAATCCAACCTAGACCCCACCCTGCCTAGTAACTGATCAATTTCTAAAGTGCCTTTCTTATCAAATGTTCTTGAAAGGGTAATTATTTGTCAATTCCTGCCCTATTTACACCAAAATAACATCTTGGAAACCTACTATGGAAGAGAACCCCCCTCTCTATCAGATCTGTACCCTCCATTGATTCCTTCAAATCCAAATCTTTAGCATTTAGTTCCACTAGATGTGATTTTTAATCTTGTATGTCTTTGATCATGCTTGTTGTTGTTTTATTCAGTGCAGCACTTTGGTCAACTTCTGTTGCTTTTAAATGTGCTCTATAAGTAATTGTGACTTGACTTGAGTTGTCCTTTTTCCTTTCTGTCTTTCCAAAAGATCCAATTGGTCAGAGGAGAGTGACCTATTAATAGCTTGGTCAGGGGTCTGCAGGGGATTTATCCAGTAACCTTCTGTTGTTGTCTCAAAAAATAAATAGAAATGAAGACAGGCGCTTTTTGTGATCTAATAATTTTTTGGTCATTGTAGGTCATAAGACAAAATTATGTGTAGGATCTCTTAGTAAAAGCATAATAATAAATTATTATTCAATAGTAATCATCAATCATTAAAGGCTAGAGGGCCCTTATAGTCGCCAGTACAAGTATGGTCTGTGATGGTAACGTAGCCTCGCGTTTATGTCTCTGTCTATGTTTTGCAGTATAAAATATATATGTATGTCATTGCACTTTCTTAAGTCAAAGAGGTAGGACATTTATTTTGAAGAGTACAGCTCAAACATATTTGATAGAGTACAGTAGCCAATCAAACAAAACACTGAGTGGGAAATTTGTTTTGTCAGGCTGGGCTGAATTTTTGTGTTTTGTGTAATTGCATGTGTTCAGCTGTCAGACATAGTCTGCAATATATGACTTAAATGACTTAATGTTAAAACTGCTTCTAAACACAGGTAACTGTGTCTGTGTCTTCACCAGTGCATTTATGTTTGTTTTACTGCCACACTTACTTTTGTTGATAAGCCATAAACAAGGCATGAAATAGATGCTTCCTTTGGCAAATAATGAAACCTTTAGAGCTACCTGTGCACGTGTTGTCAAAGTGGTAAAGATCTTCTGAAGAATATTTTTTCTTAATTGTGTTTTGTTATTCACATGTGTTTCTTAGGTTACAGTGTGTTGAGCTCTCAATGCCAAAGTGTATTAGGTAGAGCAAGCAGAAACAAACAGGAAGTGGGCCAAATCGCTGTGATGCATTCTCAAGTCATCATCACACTTGCTCAGAGGGTAGACATTTCCTCATACTACCTGTGTGCAGTGTAGTTTGCTTGATGTGTTGTGCTTAGCCCCAGGAAGTGCTGCTTACAGCTACTATATTTTAACCTTTATTTATCTGTGTTAGGTACCTTTTACTTAAACAAATCTAAACCACACAACTACACTAGCACATGCCCAGTACAATCACTATCCAATACTAGTAACCACTGACCAGCTGAGAATTCAGAGCTTTACTTAAGAGTGGAATGTGTAGAAGGATTGGAGAGATTTCATCTGTTGCTTTCTTCACTCAGGTTTTGCCTGTTGGTCCTGGCTTTGAAGTTAGTCCTTCTCTGACCTCTATGCCACATTGTAGTCCCTGAGCTATGCAGTCACTCATCTAGGCTGTGTTTTTGTTAGTTCTTTCTCTCTGGCATGCAGCATGGGGTCGTCTCACACTCTTCAGTATACGACACCTGGCAAATACCCAGTCTCTCAGCGGAGCCACGATACCTATTTTCACCTCAGAATGAGGTAGAGGGCTCACATCTCTCCCACGGTATCTCCAAGGCTGTTTTCAGATTGTACTTTCACAAGCATCCTAACTCACTGTGTATTGCCATTCACTCACTTTAATCATCTTTTTTTTCACAGGACGAAGTGACTTGGGGGGGCGAATAAGGGCAAAAGAGCAAAATGCCAGGGATTCTCCTACTTGTCAATTTTTAATGAATAATGTCCAAATGTCATCCATGTTCCTAATGAATAAAAAAAGATCCCATGTGTAGTGACCTGTATATCTTTACACTGATTCACTAAAAGAAATAGAGCTGTCAGGGAGAAGACAGCAAGACGAGAGAGGGCTTTAAAACACTCACAGCACTGAAAGAGTGATGATTTACACAATATTGTTTGAACAGGATCTCTGTCTGTTGAGGTCTATGGCATCCAATAGACTCAGTTTGTCAGTTTTTATGAAAGAATTACTCAGTTCTAGCAGCTGCTATTTTTCTTCTCTTAACCAAGCAGTAGAGTGACCTGTTGGCATTATTTTTACTCAACAGTGAAGCTTGGGTACCATATGATTCAACATTTTTAACAACAACCGAAGGAATCTGCCAATTTAAGAGTTATTATTAACTGTATCACCTGTGTTATGTTAAGCTGGTGATTAACTATCATATTATCATCTCCCAATGATATCAGTCTGTATCTCTCCAGTGTGATCACACAATTTCCATGTGAATATTAATCTAAACATTTGTAATCACGTTACTTGCTTGTTATTTCCTTTAGTATATGATGATTTTGTAAATTCAGCTAATCAGATATACATGGACCATGTCTAATATACATATATATATGTATATATATATATATATATATATATATATATATATATACGTAGTGTCCTTAAACTTTGATCATTTCAGTATATACACTCAGTTGGCAGAACACCTAGTTTTAAGCAATCCTGCTATAAATCTGACCTTCATGAGAGTTATAATGTTCAGTTTTTATTGCAGCTGTGTTAAAAAAAAAAAGGTGTTTATTTAACTGTATAATCATTTTGGAGCATGTTGTTTGTAGTGCTGTTGACTTGTAATAGGGACATTTATTACTTTGTCACCCTGACTGATAGAAACAGAAACACCCTTGTACAATACAGTACAGTTCAGTGACACCACAAACTACATTATCCAATATTATCGTGCACTTGAATCAACACCTCTCTAAACTATTTCAACAAATACAAATATAACCACCATGAAAGGATCTATTGCAGGACAGTATTAGTTTTAGCTAGGAGTACCTAATGAATTACCAACTGAATATATGTCCCAAATCCCAGTTCCCAACTCAGATACCCACAGATCAATTGTAAGACCACCACATGCAGATCTATCCCAATCACATGAAAACAGTAAGATTGCACAAATGGCCAAATCAGTCTCTAATCTTACTCACCTGATAATGAGCTGATGCATTTAGGCTAATTAGATGTTGTCATGAATGGCCCAAATAAATCCAGGATCCATACATGTTCAGTTCTACACTTTTACCTCAGTTTGTTTTTTTGTTTTTTTTTTTTCAACATGCCTAATTTGGCCACTTGAATGACCATATTGTATTGTAAAGTTGTTGGTGTTCTCAAACACTTTTCCGAAAAACCCTATCTCAGAGAATTTACAACAGAACATCAACCTAAGCAACATAACAGTCTTAACTGAACTGATCATTTTCCCATCTGAATCCTCAGAGCTCTGCATCATTTAGAAAGCTGTGTTACTACTGTAGTATTGTGGCAGTCAGAGGAAAAGCAAGGACAGACTGACCTGTTGTTCTCTCCAGAAGCAACCTGCAGTTTGGCTGCTGTTAACATCCCCAGCATCCCCCAGGGACAGTGCTGAGGATTACAACAAGGACAGAAAACTACAGCAGAGAGGCACAGTGAGGCAAGGAACACTGCATCATACTGTACTTGGCCAGTGGGCTTACTCACAGACATGCTCACACGCTCACTCTTCAAAAGAAAAGCAGACATACGCACAAGGCACTTCAAGACTGAAACAGATATAGGAGACATTCACACAAACCTGTAGCGTAACACAGTTGGGATTGGCCCCCGGTGCAAATATCACAAGCACATATGATGTATACACACAAACACACACACCCACTGCAGCTTGCTAACTAGCCTGTGAGCGGCACAGCTGACAGTAGCCTTAGTGTCAAATTTAATCAACAGCCCGCCCTGGTCTCACAACAACAAAGCAACTATCAGATGTTCAAAATAGCTTTATCCAGCCAGCGCTAACAAATCAGCACAAAGCTATCTTAGTATCAGTTAGCACACACAGATTTCAGCAGCTGCACATTTTCTAGCATGTGAGAGGTAGTAGTGACATTGCTATAGATTTAAACCCCTGATGACACTCCATAAATAGAGAAACCTGTACTCACCCGTTTGAAGTTCATCCACCAGGCCTCCACTCAGCAAAGTCATTAATACTCCTCAAGTCCAAATTGGACAAGCCAATTCAGCTAACGTTAGCTTCCGGCTGCATGTCAACATTTCTAAAATTTGATAAACTTGAAGCATGGTGAGTGAAAACCGTAGACTACATATAAAATGGATGTAGATCCCAGGT
Source organism: Trachinotus anak (assembly GCF_046630095.1). Lineage (NCBI taxonomy): Eukaryota > Metazoa > Chordata > Actinopteri > Carangiformes > Carangidae > Trachinotus > Trachinotus anak. Next base: position 29,495,825 of record NW_027273883.1, read on the forward strand.
CTGAAAAGTGCAGCCAATGTCAAAGAGCCATAAAGCTGCATACTATCTAATGACCTTTAGGGGGCGACTCCACTGGTTGTAAAAAGAAGTCAGATTGTTTTGAAGTCTATGGGAAAATGGCATTACTTCTCACTTGATTTATTACTTCAGCAAACATTTACTTAATGAGTTTCTGGTCTCAATCTCTAGTTTCAAGTCTCCTTTGATATAACGTCATGAAATGAAATGAAATTATGGTCAATTTTAAGGAAAATAGACCACAAAGCACGGTATGCATTAGGGCGGGGCTACCATGTGATTGACAGACTGTACCATACTCAGCAACCTGCCTGACAATCAGAATAGAGAGCAGGTCAGATCCACCCCTCACTCCTCCTCAGCTCCACCTTCTCGTCCACATAAGGTTTCTTCTGGTTTCAAAAAAACCAAGATGGCGATGGCCAAATTGCAAACTCGAGGCTTCAAAATGGCAGCTCACACACCAGTGGGTGACATCACAGTGGGTTGCCACTTGGTGAGAACTTACCTAATTTTATTAGTTAAGCAGTAAACTCATCCCGTTCTCTCCTATTCTTCCTCTTCTGAGTGCCATTTTTTTGTGTGGACTTGCTGAACATTATACTGCTAACTTAGTTACATTTGCTGAATCACTCACTTCTAGCTAAAAAGTAGAGAAGAAAAATAACATCCACTCATGCAAGGGATCACAAATGACAAATCTCAAAACTTTTGGGAAGAAAGTAACCAAATTAAATAAGTGGTGGGTGGAAATAATATTTATTTATAATAAAACATTGCAGTTTTGGAACATTTTAATAAGGGCAATAAAAATATAAAAGCCTATGACTCAAAACCCTAAGTGTGATGCGGCCCTGACAGCTACTGGCCCCTGGTGCAGTACATCGGTTCACTGTTGCGTCAATAACAAAAACATGCATTTTGTGATCCACATTTTACGCTACTGTTGACCAACAATATCAAAAACACAGAGCATAGCAAAAAGGTAAGTGTGGTGGAGGGAGCTGCTGTAACCAATCGTCTTCAAAGAGTGAGAAGTACCAGGGTATAACTATGATTGGGTACTGTTGGTCAAACAGCTGAAGAATGAGTCAGTGATGTTGAAGCATGAATGAAGCATGAGTGAAGTAGCTGATGCCAATCAGCTGATGCTTGCATGACTTTGGTACTGTGCTTTAACTAATGCTATGCTCAATGAAAGCTACAAGGAACTTCAGCTACACTCTTTCTATATTATAATAATGCAAAATACCTCAGCACCCCATATGACAGTAAATCCTTGAGGAGGAGCTTGCTAATACAACACATCAACCATGGCAGAAGCAACAAAAATCTTCCAGCTGTAAACTTTAGATTTGAGTCAGATGAACCTAAAATATTACAAAGCAATGTTACCTCATTCCAGCTGAAACTTCAACGTGAAACCAAACGCAGAGTTTGTTTTTTCCTTTCCTCTGAATGCTGATCGAGTATCAACTGACACATTAAACCAGCTTAAGATGCAACAGCTCCATAAATCACTCAACAACATTTCACAGTGTGTGTATTTGAGGCACAGAGAGGTAGTATCTACAATATCTGCATTGTGTAAAGACTTTCCTTTGCATTGGAAAAATTTCAATGGTGCTGAGCATCACAAAATGCCAACAACGTGGTCACTGCATCCTGCACTAAATCTTGTTTACAAGCCCAGGTGGTCTTCTATTGTATCCTGGCTGAAATGCCATGCTACATTTAAATCAAGTCTATTCCTCTCTTCGAGGATTTTTTAAATAATTATGGTGAAACATCCTAATGCTAAATGAATAACTTAATAATACATTTTTCCTGTAATAGTGCTTGTATCAGTCACTACTTGACAGTTGCTGTTCTCCCAACTCGAACATCAATAACACATGAAAAGGAAAGCAGAGGGCAAGCAGCACTTCACAATGCAGTTTTTTGGAAGTGTCAGTAACACAGCTAATCAGACCTGGGTGTTGGAGCCAGGAAATAAAAATAACATAAAAATGAAAAACAACTGGGAAGCCATTAATGATTGTTGATGACATTTCCAGAAGCTGATGAAAAGGCCACCACAACAATTAACACCTATTCAGATGTAAATTCATGATTTTGAGTCTCCTGTGGCTCTGACTATCAATTTGACAAATGAAACACATAGATGGAATAAAAACTATAATCTGACCTTAATTCTAAACTTTAACTCCAAGCACTGTGAAATAACTAACTGAACATGAATATATAATACCTAATTTAAAATTGTTTAGGAAACAATTAAAACTTATTGTAATTCATATCATATTCAATATCATTATAATTTCAGTATTGATTCATTTTTATTTCTGTTTTTATTTTAAGATTCTTTAAGACTCCTTTTCAACCCATTTATTTCACAATGACTTTTTATTTCTTTAATTCTTTCTGTCAGTGTCTAACTTTTATTTCATAATGTAATATTATACTGTGGTTACACACACACAAAGAAAGGAGTATAAATGCAATCTTTGTACCCTTGGCGAAGCACATGTCGCAGATCCTAACAAACGCCAGCTAAATATGGAATACAGACAAAGATTGACCGTGGGACCATCTGTGTGAAAGCACTGAACAGAGGTTTGTATGGAGGCTTGTGAGAGAGTCAATTAATTAGACTGCCAGCTTCGATCCATGTCCAGCTTTTTCAGTTAGGGTAATTGTAACCCTCACAGGGCAAAGACCCGCTTGCTTGTTAAATTAGACTGTTTCCATATACTTTACTGTTGAACAACCCTCCTGATTCAAAACATTGGTTAGTGCTTAAATTTGCCAATCCTAGTGTGAATGCTATTTATATTTAGAGGCGAAACAAATAGGGGTGTCACAATTCTCCAAATTTCAATTTGATTCATTCAATTTGACTTTCCATTTCAAGGTCACAATTCAATTTGATTTTCGGTTTAAACAATTTTTTTTTTTTTGAACCAGTTTTTTTTGTTTCTGAAGATCAGCAGATCTTTGGTTTTATGCTCTGACAACTGTCATTTACATTTTCAGCTTCTTCTTAAAAAGATGGGCTGCATGGTCTCTAGAGTGATATATAACCACCAATTTGTTTGGTCAAATTTAAATAATTTATGTAAACTGTGATATTAACTTATTTCACCAGTCAACTGGGATCAAACTGCAAATGGTAAACGCAAAAACAAAAATAAGTCTCAGAGTGTTAATTTTCTGCCATCCAGTGAGATTAATAAATAATAATAAGAAAAACTAAATTCAAACAGTCTGATTGTCCAAAAGGAGTTTGATAGAATAATATCTAAATAGTATAATATCTAAATAAATAAGAGTTGAACATGTAGGCTACCACCCTATGCAAGATTTGGATTTTTATTTATTTACTTATTTATTTATTTATTTTTGTTATTTTCACATTTCCAAACTTTTATTATAAGAGGACGAATATGTGAATGGCAGAGCTGCCTGTGTCAATGATGTTGTTTTCACAGTCAGATCTATTTCTTTATGGAGCCTACTAAGATGTCCTGTCATATGTGTCGGGTTTCCTGAGGTGGCGTATGGTGCCCGCGTGAAACATAGTCTACAAACTGTGGTTGTATAACAGGGAACACAAATTATCTCCACACCAGTGACTTCAGTCAAGCATGTGGATGTTGTTTCTGTGTAATCTCCACCTCCGGCAGTGGCCATGATGTCTCAAAGGTGCAGCTGCAGGTAACCAGTAAGTTGCTGCTACTTACAGTGTCGACAGTGTCGTTTTCCTTTTTCTTTTGACTGTGCCAGATGTGACCAAGTATGTAAAAAAATACAGGGAAAATCAATGATCCCCTCATTTGATTTTGAAGGTCGAAATTGATAGGTCATTTTGATCATTATAATCATAATCATGACACCCCTACTAACAAACATCCCTGGCATACAGCAATCTGGCAGTTGACCGTAACATAACTTTTTTGTATATCCAACAATGGGACAGCAAAACTAGGGCCTGACTGAGACTGAGAAACGGTGAACAGATCTGCAGTTCAAGAATATTGTAATGCACTTCCAGCAGCACTTCCTCTCTAACCCCTAAAAGTTATGAGAAGAAAGTCTGGAAGCCTTTGAAGTGATGCTGGCAGAGGAGCTGGACAGATTCCCCCTAAAGACTCACACAGGATAATAGTAGTATAATAGTATAGCAGCTGACACAGAGCGCAGCATTCAGCACAGACGGATGCTGTTTGATGTGAATGAAGCTAATAAGAACCATGTTTGTACATTTACCAATATGAGCTACAGAAAGCCAATAGAGATAGTTGTGGGTTTTTTCACATTAGAAAATGCTCATAATCAACTATCGCACATTTCTTCCCAAACTCCAAGTCATTGCACAACTTCTGCCTCTCTTCTGTCAGGTTGAGACTGAAAGGTCATGATGTCTGCCCTTCTAAAGATGGAGGTGAAGGAGCACCACTTGCCCCTGGTGTCTTTGAGCAAGGCATTTCAGCCCTGCAGTCCTCAGTGACCAACAGATCAGACTATGGTTGTACTGGGAAGCTCCCAGGTGTAAATGCATGTACATCCGGGAATGTTGTAGCACAGAGAGAAGGCTTTCATCTTCATCCAACCAACCTGGATAAATAAAGGTTAAAGCAATGAAACATGGTGAAACCTTTATACTTCCTGCTTGAATGTGCTACACAGTGAACTCAGCCTGTGCGTCAACTTTCATCCCTGTCTCCCAGAAATTCGGTTCATACTCAGCTCAACTGCAGCAGTAAATAGATTTTGAGTAAAATGTAATTACAACTGGATTATGTTGTCTGTGAATGTTAAGAGGAGATGTTGTTCATATATATATACTCTGCAAGTCACAAATACATTGATTTTGAATATACAAGTAAAATGTTCATGGACAACATATTTGTTTTCTGGCAAAATATGGAATCATGTGATGTGATATCCACTTGAAGTGAGAATAACCGTATTAACATCAGAACCACACCAGAACCACAACAGCATCAAATTTGCCCATTGCTAGTATTATGTATCAAAAAACACAGGCATATATGCATTATAAGCACCATTTTACATCCCACTATAGGATGCATTTATTTTCATGCAGCTTACGTTAAAACATTCTTTTGGTTTCTATAATTGGTAAAAGAAGGCAACTGATGGATTTCCAGATCTCAAAAATCTATTTATATATTTTATATCTATTATGAGGTGCGTTTGCATTCCAAACAGTGCACATTATATATGACACAGGATGAAGACATTAGTTAAAGGCTTGAATTAAAGAAGAGCAGCCCTGGCAAGCTGTGTCTTTAACTGTTGTGTCCCAACAGGCTGACGAGCACAGTGTTGTGTTGACCAGCTGAGATGAACTGTGAGGGCCCTATCCCCACTGCCGTTTACAGTCATGTTTAATTCAAAGGAAACATCCTTTATTTATTTGCTCCCTCCTCTCTAAAGTGTCTTCATATTTTCCTGCAAATTTTCCCCAACTGACCTTCATCCCATCTTCTCCCTCTCTCTATCTCTCTCACTCTCTCTCTAACACACACACGAGGATGCACACACTCTTTTCCCTCCTCTTTAAGTAGAAATTGCTCTCTGAAAGCGATGAGGCCTGACCGAGACGTCTTGGGAAATCAAAGTAGCTCCCCTCCCATTCTACCGATGCGAGTCTACATGAAAGCACACGCACAAACACACACTTTGTGAAAATCAAAACCATAGCAAGCAATCAGGAGTTACAGTGAGCCGAGGAGGGTGTTCCAGATGCACAGATTTCCCCTCAGAATTACAAAGGACAGATCAGGAGAATCATAGTTCAAGAGGGGAAATCAGAAAAATGTCAGTGCACAAAAAATGCACCCAAAAAAATCCCACACTCAGAGTGCAGATAAAATGCCCACCCACAACCGGCGATCCTGTTGGTTGTGATGTCACAGCACTTCCAAGAAATGCCTGAAGTGTTCCTGTAGTCTCTGGTCAGCAGAGTGTCAGACACTTCCTCCAAGAGAGCAGCTTTCTCTACACATCTGTGACTGTTGCAACACTGTGTTGCAGTCATTTGCTGTGTGTACAGTCACTGAGCAAAGGGATGAAAGTGCACTGAATATGCAGCATTAGAAACCATATATTGACTGGTTAAAGCTGGAGTTCTTAACCTAAATACTCAGTGTGGGGATTCAGTGGTCGACCTCACATTAACTGAAATTCATCCAATTTGCCCAAATACATCAGTCTGCTATCAACATTGTTATGAACTTATAATTGCCTAAACTTCCACTGCTGACCATTCATCAAAAGCCCAGTACTCTCAATTGTTAGATTGATTTCCTAACTCGAGGCAGCCACTGGTTACCACTCCCCAATGTACATTGTGAAAATCAATATGAAACTTAAAGGATAAGGCCAGTGTTTTTTTCTTATTGTGAATAGATCCTATTAAAGATAACAACCAAAAATGCTTTAGTCTGTTTCACAATACTTTCTGGCTTCTCTACCAGATTTGTGGCTCTGCAGTTTTTAGAAAACATTATTCAAAAAAGGAGGACATAGTGAATTTGTTCAAGACTATTTTCAGCTGCAGATAAAAATACATTTGGAACTTGAATGAGATTATATGGCACTGGGATGGTGGTGGTCAGCTTGTCCTGGTAACCACTACCACAGCTTCCATGTGAAATGGGTGTGCTCCAAAACTGCCTGTTGTAGCCAGTGGAGTGTGGCCTCCACCCTACTTTAATTTGGGACATATAATGGCATATGACATTGATGCTGAATTTGACACAAATGAAATACCCCATGTACTAGCAGTATTGTTACAGTACAGACTAATACATATATATCTCACCTGACTTGTTTTAGCTCAGTCTAAAAGAAATCTAGACTGTTGTGTCAGTTGTGAGAAGATTAAATTAAAGTTCACCACAGGATCTACACGACCTGCTGCTGTTTAATTATACTCTTACTGAACACTTTATTAGGAATACCTGTGTACCTGCTCATTCATGTAATTATCCAATCAGCCAATCATATGGCAGCATTACAATTCATAAAATCCTGCAGACACAGGTCAGGAGCTTCATAATGTTCACACTTTTTCCTCCTTCAGATGTTTGATGTGATTTCAGTGACTTTGACTGCAGCATGATTGTTGGCGGGCTACTTTGAGTATTTCTGAAACTGCTGATCTCCTGTGATTTTCACACACAACAGAGTTTACCCAGAATTCTGTGAAAAACAAAAAATCATCCAGTTAGCTGCAGTTCTGTGGACGGAAACACCTTGTTGATTAGAGAGGTTGGGGGAGAATGGCCAGACTGTTTGGAGCTGACAGAGGCTATGGTAATTCAGAATGAACAACACGTCAACCCTGAGGTGGATGGGCCACGTTGGGTTCCACTCCAGCCAACAGCAGAGCTCTGAGGCTGCAGTGGGCTCACCAACACTGGACAGCTGGAGCAGTGGTCTTAGCTATGTCAGACATTGTGATTTGAATTTACACTAAGTGCACCAAGCCTGACTGGCAGCGGCCATAGCTGCTTCCTATGACATGCATCTATGTGAACGTACACAAAGGGATGATTGTTACTAAGTGACACAGATGTATTAGATGCATGCTGTAGTCGAGGGCAGAGCTCCTTGATTAGCTCAAACAGGGCTTGTCTGACAAAGCAAAACCTCTCAGTCAGCTGAATAGACATCCAGTGGGTTTGTCCGACCACAGATGACTGTTTCTCATCTGCCTTTTTATTATTTACTCTGTAAACAAGACACTGTGCCGTGGTTTTTCTTCTTGGTTGTGTGATCAAAAATTTTCCATTTATTATTGCCATAGATACTAGTCTGACTTTCCAAGTTATACCTGCTCCCTACTAGATGTGGAAGTTACACACAGGCACCACTCAGTCTTAACAGTGTACTAATCATAACTTTAAGTTGGTCGTAACTTTCAGGTCTAAGTCAGACATAACACCCAGGCATACGTCCAGGTAGCCTGGTCTGGTTTTCTGCTGAGGCAGCAGATGATAGGTTGAGAATGTGGCGTCAGCAGCATGAATCCATGAATCCAACCTGCCTTGTGTCAACAGTCCAGGCTGCTGGTGGTGTAATGATGTGGAGGCCCTGCCCAGTATTAGTATGGTGTTCTTAAAAAAGCGCTCTGTGAATGTAGGCAGATAGAGATACATCATACCTGTTGCCTACACTCTATTTAACCTAGATTTAAGTTCCCCCACCATTGCTGCTACGAAACAAGAGAGAGAGAGAGAGGCCACAAGGAGGAAAACCATTCAAAGGGACATCAGCAGGAAAGTTAAGGTGTCACTGATTAATGTTGGAAAACAAAACAACATTTCTGTCCCTTCCAAACAGAAATCTGAATGAATGCCACACTGTGTTATTATCAGGGTATGAGTGTGAGGGACTGAGTGGGTCTGGGTGATGTGGCCAAAACTATTATCACAATGTTTTTTCCATATTGATGAATAAGAGTAATTATCAATACTGTATATACATTTAATACCATCAGTGATGAAGGAATCACATTCATCATATTTGTTAGACCTCAAGGATCTAAAGGATGTGTTTTAGTGAGTAACACTGAATGTAAACACAACTTGTTTGCTTACAAGAAAACTTCATAGGGTAACTTTTAATTGAGGTTGGGATAGAATTCCAAATAAATCCAGTAAAGCTTTGTTATGGTTCGACACCATCATTTATTTTTTGAATCAATAACATGATACTCTCTGAACCGACATAGTATAACAAGGCAAAGGCTACAATGCTTTTAACAAAAGGTCACAGAGCAGCATGTTATGCTCCACCCATTGGCTATTCTGCACTTTGCTGGTAGATGTATTTGATTTAGTCTGCCACATAATAATGAAAGATAGAAACATATGAATTTAAAAATGCGACCAGTTTATAAGCAGACCAAGTAGAACAATAACTGGTCTGGTTCCTATCACAGTCCTATCACAGTAACTGAAGAGGCAGACATAAGCGAGTGCTGCAGGGGTTGACTAACATCACCACCAGGGGCTTGTTTGTGCGCTTGGATGCTGGTGCTAGTAGTTCATAACTGCAGACTTGGCTGTCTGTGTGCTCGGTGGGATGGCACATTTTCAAATGGTGAAAAAGGTTTGTTGTGTTTCCCATCTTCAGCGGCACAGGTCGCCTACATATCTTGCTCTGCTGGTAATCCAGTTGTAGAGGTCTGAACAGCTTCCAAATCATAGATGTTGTGAGACCTCTCTTTGCAGCAGTTTTTCATCTTGTGCGGACATCTCATCCTCCTCACAGTCACTAATTTTTCCAATGTGTGTGTGTTTTTCTTGTAATGGCCTTACACATGTCAGTTACATTATACTATTGTGTAGCCTCATATGCTGACTGTACAGATGAGGATTTGATTCAAATGCAGGAAAGATGCATCTATTGTAAATTACTTGGGTTTAATATAATTATTGTGAAATTTTATCACCCAGCTCCAATACTGAGTCAAGATAATCTGCACTAACCAATAGTGCAGATTAGTTTGTAGTGCAATAAATTTTCTCAGGCACAGATACAGTCATTCCTGAGTTTTGGATGGATTGGATGGATTAACGATATACAGCTAGCTTCAAGTCTTTTTCCAGAGTGTGTTGAATGAATGAATGGCTGACTGGAAGGTAGGAAATCTGTCTGAAACCTGGTGCTTGGTAAACAAACCAGGTTCTGTTTTTCCTCAGTGTTACTCATCCAAACACATTGCATCTATTCTTGAGTGTGTATCTTTAACTAATGTGTTGAATGCATTTCCTTCCAGCAAAGTCAATTTTTCAGTATTTTCAATCCTGCATTGTTGACATCCATGTTTACTAGCCTGCAGTCTTGTTCTGTCATGCCATTGTGTTGGCGCATTGCTGCATTCCATCAGTGGAATAGCGTGAAACCACTGTCTTCCTGGGACTGTCTGAGAATGGACAACAATGGCCTTTGTGCAGTCATCCACTCTCTCTCAAGAGCTTATGACTTAGTGAGGTCCAGGAGGACATGGTGGCAACAATGGGGAGGATGCCCCCTCTTACAACAAGGTGAAGAAGTGGGACCCTGTCCTAGAAGGCCAGTGACTTGCAATTTTCAGTTACCCAAAACCGAAATACCACAAAAGTTATTAACTTCAAATTTTCTACATAATCGATCAAAGAGTTGAAGATGTGTATGTAATGAGAGCTGTATAACTCGTCTCCTTCTACCTTAATCTATTAATGTATCAATCTCCCCTCGTTGGTAGAGTGTGATTACATCATTCCAAAAAACTCATTTCTGTTTTGTCTTTCTTTGTTTGAAATTCTGATGATGAGTGAAGTCAGGTTCTATAGTGTGCATCTGAAATGAAATCCTGTCAAGTCATGGTTCAGGATGGCACATAGTGACAACCACTTTCCAAGATTAAAGAGATGAGGAGTATAAGGCCAGAAAGGCAAAGAGAATCAGTTAACATTTGTTCCAACAATATCTGTCCAGAAAACAAAACAGTATGTCAGTATACAGAAAAAGGGTGTAGAGGAAGTCTTTTATGGATATTCCGAGAACTAAGATATAGAAAAGCAGCGTCCTGGCTGTTCAAGTCTTACAGTAATGAGAAATAAAAATCAAACCATGGTGAAAGAGTTTATGGGTGATCAAGCACCAAAGCAGCTTAAGGCAGATGACTAGAGCCCCAAATTCTCTGACCTGTGACCCAGATCTGAAGCATGTACCAACTGACCCAGACAACCAGAGACCAGCTCTTAGCTATGTTGATGAATTTAAACAGCAGCACATCATCCACTCTGCTTTATTCACCCTCTTCTTGTGCTCATCAAACTTAAATTGCACATAACCATCAATCATATAAAATCACTACAGGCTTCTACTAAACTTTTATGTGTTTTGTACAAATATTTTACTGAGAATTTGGTTGCATTTACCCCAGTATGAACATCCATATCAAACCATCTTCACCTCCATCTGCTCCACTCCACTGCTGGACCGGCTCCGTCCATCCATCCATCCATCCATCCATCCATCTCTCTCTCTCTCTCTCTCTCTCTCTGGTTGTGCTTCTGTGTGTGTATATTTTGTGCATATGTGTGTATATTTGATTTGGTCCTGTTTTTATTTAGCATTTTTTTGCCTCAGGTATTGCAAATTTACAGAACCCCTGACAGGCAAAGGAATTTTTTACTTCTTTTTTTTTTCCTGTTTTTTTTTCCAGTATCTTTTTCCCATCTATACAAACAACCCCCGAGTGGCAAGCAAAATATATTTTCCAGGAAAAAAGAAGGAAAGAAAAAACTTGGAAAAATGACATACTTCCCACCACAATCAAAAAAAGAAAAAAAATCCTCTTGCTTCTCAGGGTTTATTTTTACAAATGAAAAAAATAAAGAAACTAAAAAAGACTAAACCTTTCAGGCCTAATCAAGAGAAATCTCACCTCTCAAGTGGCCTCGGAGCTCTCCGTCACTGGCAGAAAATGTCTTGGAGGTTCAGTAGCAGGTGCAGTCCAGGAGATGACTGAGTAATGAGCTGCTGTCTCACTAAATCAAATGCTGAATTCATGCAGATTGCAGTTGCAAACTCAATGAAAGCCACAGCGCAAATTTTCTTAGTACATCTGGCCTTGTGTATCTTCCAACACATCACATTGCCGACTTATCAGACTGATGATTCTATTAAAGTTGAGAGCTGAGACGGAGCCTGACTGTTGTACAAACACATACTTACACTCACACATACACACACACACACACACACACACACACACACACACACACACACTCACACACACACACACACACACACACTACTGAGACACTTAGAAATGCAGCAGCAGGCTCTCATAATATGGATGACACTTCAATCTAAATACAAGCTAATGAAAGAAACTCCCTGGCACTGAGGACATTATTGACATATAATCCCAGCCCCTGGGAGAGGGAAGCCATCATTCTCCATCCACAAGCCAATCTAAATGGCCTAAATTTTAATGACATTTAAGGAATTGGATTTATGGCATATCAGCAGAAATTCGGCCGATTGACAGATAAGAGTTGTGTGGTGCAGAAAGGGGCGGATATCTGTCCCTGTGGCGTTGCATTCCACCATCGATTTTCCTGGAGGATTATTATTCCAGTTTCTTCAGCCACTCAAGGCAGGATGTGGGCTACCTTCCCCTCAGCAAGATCATTCTTATTCATAACCCCTTCCAAATGAGTTATTGACTAGGAGAGGCTTCTCTGTCGTTCTCATTCAGAGACATTTACAATGAATACAGCTCTGGTCTCCAAACACCTGTCTCCCAGGTAGGGTTAGGGTTAGGGTTAGGGTTAGGACACATAGAGACATCTGGAAAACTCAGACAGAAAAGAGGGCTTTCAGGTGATGGAACACCCCCCCTGGCTGATATACTATTGATCCATATGCTTTGCTTTATTCTCATCTTGTTGCACAGGAGTCTGTAGGCAGGTTTAACATGTTTTTCACAGAAAATGATGTTTTCCCGTTGCATGTCCTCTCAGACGGATTGACATGAAAACAAACAGATCAACATTGGAGAATCAGATCATGCTGCAAAGTAGTTTAAGAAGTTTCTGTGAACTTTATGATTCAGTATGACACATATTTTTGCTATGACCCTGGATCACAATTTTTAACTGAATCCAAGCAGACTACGGCTGCCATCCTCCATGAAGGAGCAAGTTACAAACTTTCAGATCTACCTTTCAAACAAGTTTAAGAATTGAGAGCCAGACCCGCGGCTCTGTGAAGCTGTACTTAGGCAAAACTAAACAAAAACTAAAACCACAAATGCTGATCTAATGGTAGAATGGTAGAGGAAGTGCACTAGAGGAAATGTCAGAGGTTCGGCAAAGTTAAGATTGGTCCTTTGGGGACCATGAATGTCTATACCAGTGGTTAACAACCTTTTCCAACATCATGGCAACAGTGTATCATCACAACATCATGGCCCCACTTGAAAATCTCAAAAATGTCAGTGGCCCACATCAGACAATATAACAACACAGAGGCCAAATAATGCCTTGTCAGAGCACTTTTAATTTTAATGTTAAAGATGAAACATTCAGGCCTGAACTGAAACCAGGGGTGGCTCATTTTTTCTTCTTTGTTTGATTCTTCCTGTTGCTAACCAGCTATCCATTTTGATATACCAGATTTTTGCCAAGATATAAACATTCAATGGGCAATCAGACTGAGAGAGTAGACACGTTTGCGATGTGGTCGCTGTCATCCCTAGAGTCACGCAGAACTCCAAGTTTAGCCTCTTTCAGTTCATCACTTTGCTTCTTTGACAGGCACACAATATTTCTGAATCTCAGCCAGTTTGGTGGGGATAGTTTGTGATTTTCCTCTTGGTGTTGTGTGTTCTCTCTAAGAAGCAAATGAGGTAGAAGCAAAGGAGGTAGAAGCAAGACCTTGATATGTTGCAGCACAATGTCTGTACAATGGAGGATCACTGGGCAAACAGTGTCTGGCTGTGGCTCGGAGACTGAGAAAGAAAGACAAAGTTTTTCACTCGTCTGTCTCATCCTGGTCTGACAGAACAGATAAACAAACAAACTAAAACACAGGTGACCTACAACTTAATCCTGTGCCTGAACACCTCCTGTGTAGACACACAGAGAAAGATCTTTTTAATGCTTTCAGAGACTTGTAAAGTTCCGCTCTCATGTAAATTAACAACAGTCACGAGGATCAGGATCAGAATTTGCAGAGGTGACTCTGAAACAGGAAAAACAGAGCATTAGCAAAATGCCATTTGTTTCAGCCATAGTCCTCAAATGCACAGTGTAGTACACAGTGACTTCAGTGCAGGACACATCACAAGGATACAATAGTCAGAGCAGAGGACAGTGCGTCATGAGAAGTCCTGGCTTGTATTACTGCCACAGTGATACAGGGAATGGATCTGATCACTTACGTCCTCAGTGTGTTCCAGTTCAGCAGGAACAGACTGTCTTCATCACTGTTCTTTCACAGAGAAAGTCACCTCCAGCTCAGCCCCAGTCAGCATCTAACACTCAGCTAATTACATCCACATAGTGTGCATGTCTTATTTGGGTTTTACCAAACCAACAGCAGGCAAATACTTTCTGTTTCAAGCTGAGGGAAGGATGCAGACAAGCAGCTTTAAAATAATCACTTCATGAGGCATGTTAAGTGTCTTCACGTGCACATCATGTGCCTGGGAGGACATGGCATGCATCCTCCTGCTTCTGAGACATAGCAACTAAAGCCACTCATATCAGAAAAACACACACTGTGCACAGGGGCTTAATGCCTTGCCACTGCTCACCAGCTCTCACTCTCTTTGTTCCCAGAAAATGTGAAATGATATATATTTTATCCATATAACTGATTTTGCCAGCTTGAGATAGGTTCAAATTTCTATAAACCAGCTATGAGTGAAATATGAATATTTTAAGCAGCTTAGCACTGATTTAAATATATTTACCAGCAGTGTTTTGGCTGTGGGCCAAGACACAGTGTAATGCTCACAAAGCTACCACTGCTAAACTCAATTTAAGAAAGCTGATAATTCAGACTGGCAGCACTAAAGCAAATAAAGTCATTTAAGTAAAATATTTCATTTCCTCATGCTTTGTAAAAACAGCAAAGAGAATAGCACAGACATGAGTAGACATGGGAAGAACATGGCATGGAGGACATTAGGTAACAAGAGCAACTACCAGACCAGTGTGGTTAGTAATTTCCTCTTCAATGGTACAGTATGTGTTCTTTTTACAGAGGATAGACAAGGGCTATGTTTGTATATACACAGTAACAGGACCACAGACATACTACTGATCTTCTATTATAGAAATGCTTGATATGGTTGTTGCAGGTATTCACATGGAAAAGGTAGAATTGACAGAACTGCATGCAGTGTCATGACGCACAGACTACACCTTGCTCCTTTGCTTTGCCTTGTGAACCCGTGCAACACATCCATCCATTAGCCATACTGCTTATCCTTTGAGGGTCATGAGGGGCTAGAGCTAATCCTAGCTGACTCTGGGCGAGAGACGAGGTACACCGTTGACAGGTCGCAGACATATAGAAACAAACAACCATTCACACTCACATTCATCTATGGGCAGGTCAGAATCATCAGTGCATGTTTCTGGACTGTGGGAGGGAACCCACGCAGGAGAACACGCAAACTCCAGACCAAATGGCTGCAGCTGAACTGTGGTTTAAACCCAGAATCAAATCAAACAATACTCCAAACCGTGAATAATGGAAAGTTCATACACCCACATCTGCATGACAACTGTGCAAATTGCATTTGCATGGATAGTGTTATCTGTCTTCATCACCAACTGCTGTATCTAAAATCATTTAACAACAATGTTTTATTTGATTCCAATGCAGGAAATCTTAAGCTTGAACACTGACCCTGTGGAGGTCAGACAAAAGTGTGATTGTTTTCTTTCCCCAAAGCCTCTGTGTTGATACAACATCCACAATAAATGAACCCTGTAGAGGTTTGACTGAACACACTGCCAGTGTCACAGCAGCAGAGCTCATAACATCAAGCTAAGGTCATGTGTTTTGAGACATCTCTTGATCAGGGCCAGACAAAGCGGTTTTGGGGTCACCAGCCAATTTTTATGTGTCCCCCAACTCACTCCAGAAACCTCTTTCCTCTCCAAAACAAAGATCTCACTTCACAAACACAACTCAAAGGTCCACATATCATTATTCAACCAGATCACTCTGCAGATGAAAATGTGTGATAAATGGACTTTGGGTTGTCAAGAATTAACTAACTGGTTAACAGTTCCAAAATGAACTTTGCAAATGGCAAATTAGCACTACAACCAGCTACACTTCAATCACAACAACATGTGTGCTAAACACTCTTGGACTTGCTGTTTTAAAACATGAGCACTGCGTTCTACATCTGTTTAAATAAGACATGCACTCCTCAGAAGGAAAAATTCTTACACTGGAAGAACAAGTGAAGGGAAGTGCTGCCATGGTAGAATGTGCTCTCTGCTGCCAAGGGCATAAAAAGAGTCACTGACACATTATATGCTTGAGTTACCCGCAGTGAAGGATGATACAATGAGTGTTGCCATTCTGCGAAACAGCTGAAGTTCAATCTGTCTCAGCCAACGTGCCTACTGGCTGAAAACAGGCTCCCAAAGAATGTATAATAAGGAACATATACTCACTCTGTCTGTCTTTCAAAGGCATTAACATTTAGGTATTTTTTTTACTACCTGGTGTTCCAGTCGGTGAACAGGTTGAACAGTTGGTCTGTCAACATGAATTTCTTGGGAGCTACAGGCCAGACTGACGTGTAATGCAACGTGGATGTTTATGGTTAATGATTTAGAGGATCTCTAACTTTTTATCCAGCATCATCTATGTTTGACCAACACTCACATGAAAGGGTATCTTGAATGCTAGAAAGCTAATCAATTTTCCTTTCTGCTCATCGATCCAACACTCTGCTCCAAAGCAAAATAGGCCCACAGCTACGAAGCACATTTCCATGAAGTTAGATATTTATGGTCTCCAAATTGTTCTCCATGTTTTTGGTGGCCTTTTCCTCCACTGTCCCCATCAGGCCAGAACTTACACAGCTTTTAAGCAAGAAACATGGCCATGAACTTCGTTCTTTACGTTTACACTCCCCAGAATGAACCCTTTCCTCTGTGGACACTCCATGAGTTCCACTCCAGCACCTGACAGGCCCAACTGTCAGATCTGCTGAGAAAATATCTCAGATTACAAAGAATTCCAACCAAACAAGCTTATATGTATCTAATAACACTCACTGACTTCAGTCAGCATTGTGTTTTCATTAAAGCTAAACTTGGACAGGTGACATTTTTACAGGGCACTAACAAATTAAATGAATACTGAAAAGTAATAAAAAAATAATAAAATGTGAAAACATTCATTACTTTGATGAGGTGATTAGACCAGTTACATTAATTGTTGTATGTTTAACAGGGGCATTAGTAATCTGTAATCTATATCATTTTAAAAGTAACCTGCCCAACCCTGGCTGCCTTGAGGGGCTAAAGGCTTTAAAGAGAAAATAGGGTTGTGATGGTTGTTTTATTGCAACTTAGGTCTTATAGCTCTACCCATCGGTTCAATCAGGTTTGATTGAAACTGTACTCAACAAATGAAAAGCTGAGATTTGTTAGCAGAGTGAGATCACTGAAAATTGGCTCAATGGGTTAAAAACATGAGCAGTCAGACTGTCATGAAGGTTGGGAACAAGGCCCTGGGTTAGTAAAACGACTATGGAAGGGATCATTATTCACACTGCCCCTGTAAACATCCCCAACAGTTTACACACTGACTCATTGTTCAGCTTTGACTTTCTGTATGTGCTGTAATTCTGCAGGTTCACTTTCAGGTCCCCCCCAGATGAAGTGGTTTAGTGGTTTCCAAACTGTCTGATCATCTGGCTGCTCATCTCCCCGGCCTTGACTTCTGTTAAACAATGTCACTGAGTTCTGAGTCCCAGCAACAGTGTACAGTGTTATTATAACCAATTAAACTGAGCTATGATAAAACTCAAGATTTAATAAACCATAGCTTTCCTTTAGTACCAGCACTGGTACTTTCTGTTTCCTAGCCCCATATTGTTTTACAGTGATACAGTTACACAAATACACACACGCACACACACACACACACACTCATATCAGGAACTGAAGAGTACAACCACAGCCCTCAAAGCTCTGATACTGAGGAATTTTGCTAGGTGGCTGTGGAGCCTTGCCCAAGGGCATTCCTGTTCTTGCAGGAGATGATGAAGATGAAGTTTCACAGATGTGTAAGAGTCAATCAGACATGAGAGACAGCAGTTCTCAGTTGAGGCACTTTAAAGCAGGAGCTCCTGGATCAATGGAACCACAATCATGCGTCCATAAGGGGACTGGCAAAGACCAAGACAGCACAAAGCTTTTATACCTTTACCACAAAGTCTCAGTGTACATGACGATACATTCACCTGATGGTTACAATCCAATGCATGATAGGAACATCTGTCAACCCATAACTTTCTCACGCAAAGAGAGTATAAGATATACATTCAAGATGTAAACTCATAATTACTTTTGCCTCAATATTCATCAAGGATGATGAATGTGTCTGATACAAGCCATCTGCATAGAGCCTTCACAGAATTTACAGAATTATAAGAAAAAATGTATAAGGCCTAGTTCAAACACATTTCTTTGAAGAAGGACACAGTGTAACTGAATCTTTTGCACTGCCCATTCTTTTCCAAATGGCAATGCTCCAGTCACATACCACTGCCACTAATTTCTTATATGAAGCATGTCTGAGCATGTGCCAGAGCAGCAGTACATACTGTATATTCTTGCTTGCATGCTAAATCCATGTATGTTTTCTGGCTTTGGCAGTGGGTTATTAAATTTTATTTGTTTATTCAGATGAAACCTTGATGCTATTGGAGCTGAGTCTGGGTTTATCACACTGCCACCACTCCAGCATGACATCCAAAGTGTTAGCTGAAGGCTTTGGCCAAAGATGAAGGTTGTATTGATGTCCTCATCTCAGTGTCATAGAGCAGCCTTTGCCTTTGCAGACAGTGCCCGGTGTTAACTGAGTTAGAGAGAAATGTATAAATATGTTTTGCAATAAACTGCTACATACCATTTTTGAGTGAAAGACCTCTCTTGCAGAGGTCTCACTAGTTAAAGAAGTGCTGAGGGCAGATAAACTATATTTACACTGCAGGGGTATATACCAAGGCACCTGAAGGAGAACAGCTGTGAATTTCAGTTTCAATATACATGTATATACAAGCTCTGTGCTCTGCATTGTTGGTTTTGTATAGGTGCGCTTTCTCTCATATGCTGGGAAGTGAGAGCAGATTTTTGTCTGATCTCCATATCTGTCACATTACATAGACTACAAAAATAAAGAGTGGTCACAGATGATCATTCTCAGGTACAGTTTGGACTTTGAAGTTAATAAAACAAAAAAAAAAGGAATAACCTAATTCTATTCTAGGAGCGAAAAATGTCTCACATTAATCAGCAACAGCCCAGGGCTTTTTGTCTTTCAGATGGTACAGAGTGAGGAACATGTTCTATCCATCTATCATTCTGTCTATATATATATATATATATATATATGGTAATGACATTTGCAAAAGCGAAAGCTATTCCTTGTTTTAAACAGTTGTGTCTTACACGGATAACTCAAGCATCAAATTGCTGCCCTCCATTCAAAACTGAAATGTTGGGAAATTGATTTCCTCTTTTAAAGGTATCTTCCTTTTAGAAATATCCTTCCTAACATGGTTCCATCAAATCAGATTAGTTTTCTCTGATTGAGGTCAAATGTTCAACCAGCCTGCCTCTAATTGAAATGATAGCTTTGGTGCTAGCTAGAATAACCTTAACTTCTAACACCTTCTAATTCTGCTTGCTAATTCACGTAGGGGAGATGTAGAGCTGGTAAACAAATTACCAGAAAATCAGGCATTTGAGCAGGAGGATCTGACTCCGTCTGCTGCATTGAGTACACACTGAATGGAGCATCACATTCAGGCAAAGTGCTGGAATAGTTTGAGTATGATTGCAGATTGTAAGATCGTGAACAAAGACAATTAGGGGCTTTTTCAATGTGGAGGCTCAACTCTTGCTGTACAATGACTCATGCTGCTGATAATTTTTCCATCCACACTCCCATCCTCCATCTGTTCTGTATTTTTGTTAAAGGAAGAGTTCAGCATTTGGCGAACTAGGGGTTGGGGTGTAGTTAGCCTAGCTTAGCATGAAGACTGAAAGAGAGTGAAGACAACTTAAGCTTTTATATGAATCTTTTAGTAAGACCTTACTTTAATTGATGGTCATTTGCATTTATAAGCAGTAAACAAATATTTAGTATATGGTTTATAACATACTGTAATGGTTGTGAGCAGATATAAGAGTTTATTAATGCAATTTGTGGGCATCCATGAGCAGTAGCTGCTGTATAAACAAATAATGACTGATAATATTGACTAACACAGCTGTGGAAAATATATCTTATTGGGAGATGTTATAATTGTTGACAAATACTGTATATTTATTAGCTGCATATAACTACATTAGAGTGTTATAAACCATCTATTAAATGGGCCCCCATTTGGTTTTGTCAAGAGTTACTCAAACAAGATGACTGTATTGATAGATAAGAGAAAGGCAGAATTATTTGTACTTTGAACAGAAAGCAAGAAGAAAATAAAAGCAACATGGAGCTGCTGATAGCTGAAAGATGTAGACAGTATGAATGTTAGTCAATACTACAGTTAGTTACAACATTTAAAATACTACTGTATTTTGGAAAGACAGGTTCATAAGTTCACTGCAGTTTATACCAGATATTTTGCCTACAGTCATGTGAATAATCTGGTTTTAACACACAAGCATAAGATTGATATCGATCTTCTCATCCTACATTTCTATAAGAAAGCAAATAATATACATATTACTCCAAATGTTTAACTAATTCTCAAATTGCAGTGGCATCTTCTGCCTTGTGAAGTGTATTTTTCCAGTGCCGTGTCTCTGCTGGGTTCTGTTTTGTGCCCCTGAGGGTTTTTATCACAGTCCCTGTTGAATCTTTAACATGCTGCCTGGTTTTATATTGTAATCAACCACAGAGCTTTTTCTGCCAAACACTGTGAATGATTCAATCTCCTTTGATGTAAGCCTTTCTGACTGGAGCGCAATTCATAATCCATAATCTGCTTCATTTTTCAACCTAGACCTTATTTTCTTGTTTTATTAT
Source organism: Trachinotus anak (assembly GCF_046630095.1). NCBI lineage: Eukaryota > Metazoa > Chordata > Actinopteri > Carangiformes > Carangidae > Trachinotus > Trachinotus anak. Next base: position 29,516,678 of record NW_027273883.1, read on the forward strand.
TATTATTATTATTATTATTATTATTATTATTACTTCTACCATTATGACAGTTGATTGTGTTCAGGATTTCATCACTCGCTGGCGAGTGCGATGTAGCTTCAGTTGACTGGAAACACTGCTCTTCAACATACACTCACAAGGGAAGCACACTCTCCAACAGCTGAATCCAAAAACATTTTCAACTCAGCACAGCATCACACACATACTGCAGTGGGACCTGCATGCTTACATCTCATTTCCATTTACCCACTGCCTGAAGAGTGTATGTTTTCCAGCATTAGAAAACTACCGTAGGCTAGTTGGCTCTTGATTGTTGCATTCATACTGGATTTTCTGTAAACAAGGTGTGCCAACTGCAAAAAACTGTTCATCTCATGGAACAGCTGTCCTGAAAATACAAGGAGAACTGTTTTACAGGAAGTGTTACCTCCCATGTGGTGTCACAAATTTAGAAAGTGTGACAACACCGGCAGTAAACATAATGGGCAATCCAGCAAGTGGGGAGTCCAAATATTAAACATGACAATTATTGTTGTCACTTACATTGTCGTGTTGGGTATTGTTCCCCCAGTGTGTGCACAGTCTACTGTACAGCAGTGCCTCTGACAAACAGAAGCTACAGAGAGAAGGAAATGCAATTTTAAAATATAGCTGCAAGCTGCAATTTGTGAGGTCTAACCCTTTTCTAACCCTTTTGCATTCAATGGACAGAAGCAGCTGAATCACCCAGAATTAAAGCTTTGAGCTGCAGTGAGCTGGTTTTAGGCTTCACAAAGCCAAGCAAAGTCACGTCAGGTAATTTGAATCTGTTTAAATAAGCAAATACGTGATTGGCCACGCCCACTCGCTCAAGGCAGTATGGCACTTCACATTTTGGTTAATATCTGCCCTCAGAGCATATGTTGTTTCTTAAACAGCGATGATGTGAAGATGATGAAGAAAACTCCGCTGACACCGTCTTACTTGTATATAAAGAGGTTTATTACAAAGAAGTCCAGCATCAAATCAAGCACTCGAGACTGCCTGAGAGAGGAGTCGAAGCCAATATGAATCTCCTCTAACTCTCTCAGCTCTAACTACCTGCTTATATAGATTGGTGTCATGAAGCTGAGACAAGATATATGGTCCATATCTAAATGGACCTCATTTCCTAAGACACAGAAACGCTCATCTCCTATGTCCTTTTGACCTAGGGCCCCTAATTAAATGTACCAGACCCAGGAAGTCACATAGCATATGGAAATTAAGACATTACAACATACAATACCCAGGAAGTCACATAGCATATGGAACGTAGGACACTATACATACACACCAATTCTGTGAAATTATGGCCACCAGCTATTCAGATGCATGTTTGTGACATTTTGTGGCACCTCCTATAGGCTGGGCCAGGGCGCCACCAGGGGTTTTGGGCCCCATGGAAAGATTGCACTGGGCTCCACCACTTCAGGCCAAATCAACCCTGAAAATATAACACTGTGCAGACACACATGCAACTTTCTGAACACAGTGGAATTCACTGTTTGATGTGACTGATACCCTCCATTAGAAATTTGCTAAAGTGTTAATTTGAACGGTAAAATTTCAGTTACTACCATTTTGTTGAGTGAAATTAACTGTACACACCATGGAAAACATTAAACAGCACTGAATTGTGCAGAATGCTGAATTACCTGCAGTTGTGTATCATATGACCATATTTAATTACCATATTTCAGTCTGCATCAAAGCTATGGAGACATACAGAACCATGGCCATATGACTTGAAGGTGTTATTTTAACACTAGCTGTCACTTCAGTACAGACTGAGTCACTCAAAGCTTCAAACTGTCCAACATCCAATACAGACTATAGGCTGTTTTTGTTTCATACAGTATAATGACCATCGTGTGAGAACAACAATTATGGTGTTTGGATTTATCATTTTTGTCATTATAGTTATGGCAACTGACACCTCACTCAACACAGTGCTGCTCACCTCCTCCTTCAGCTGGCACTAGGGCTGGTTCACTGGTAGGGGTATGGGGATGGGGAGACAGGGCTGCTGAGCCTTGTTGGTCCTGGCACCAGGCAGGAGCAGGGGCAGCTGGTTCAGTGTGAATAGCTGCTAAAAGTTTGTCTGCATTGATAAAATGTTGGCTTAAAGAGGAGTGAATTGTAAACACTCATAATTTTCTGGTAAGATATTAAGTAACTGATGTCAGGGGAGCAAAAATAGGTTGTTTCACTAAAGACTAAGCCAACAGGTTAATTTACTGGCTTCACTGGCCACACTGATTTTTGGAGGCCAGATTTCTCCTCAGGAGGTTTAGGCATGATGCTCCAGCCTCACTCATAATTCACTGCTGGCCTAATATTTTTTACAGTCTCAAATGGCCCACCACCATCCTGAACTGTTAACACAAGGCAGGTTGTGTCCGTGGGTTCATGCTGTTGAGGCCAGATTTTGACCCTACCTGCCTCAGCAGAACTCAGGATTCACCAGAGCAAACTATGTTTTTCCAGTCTTCAACTGACCAGTGTTGGTGAGCCTATCACTAAGAGTGGAACCTGACATGGTCTTCTGTTGTTGTAGCCCATCTGACTCAAGGTTTGTTGTGTTGTTATCTGAGTTACCGTATCCTTTCCATCAACTCCAAATAGTCTAGCCATTTAAGTTTTTTCTGTCCACAAAACTGCTGCTTACTGGATTTTATTTCTTTTGTTTTTGGCTCCACTCAGATTAAAAACTATAATGACTGGTGTGTGAAAATCCTCACAGATCAGCAGTTCCAGAAATACTCAAACCAGCATGTCTGGCACCAGAAATCACGCTACAATCAAAGTCACTGAGATCACATTTTCTCCTCATTCAGATGTTTGATGTGAACATTAACTGAAGCTCCAGGCCTGCAGGATTTTATGTACTGCACTGCTTCCACATGATTGGCTAATTGCATGAATTAGGAGGTTTGCAAGCGTTCCTAATAAAGTGCTTGGTGAGTGTATTGTATGTAAAAAGTGGGCTTTTGAGTGTGATGACCTGATCTGCTGTGTTACACACTGTCAGCAAACTGCAGCAGTGGCATCTGTGAGATCAGTTCATTTAAGTATAATCTAAACTATTTAATCATCACAACTACATTTTTCTCTGGACACAACTAACATGACTTCGTTGAAATATTTAAATTTCAGGTGTGTTAGGTGTTAGCTACTCATGGCTGTCGCTGTAATGTGTCATTTTAACATCGACCAACTTTGCAAATGTAATATAAAACGACATAAGGACATCAGGTCATAGTGAATAAGACAGTTTGGGTACCGGTGCATGTGTGTATGACACAGAAAAAGTGAAGGTGCTCACAAACACAAGAAGAAGCATCATACACTCACTCCACACAGAAATGGGTAAAAAAGGGACATGCTGCCCAGTTTCGTTCTGTAGTATCTGAAGTTCTGTATGTTATGTTGTGTGAATTTATGGATTTGGTATGTTTAGCTAGGAGTCCCCTGGTCAATAAGATTTAATGGCCTTAGTCAGAAGGTACTAGGGTGAAAAGATTTAAGGACCTTAGCTAAAAGGTTTTAGGTCAAAAGGTCTAGGTGCCACTGGGAGATGGGTGACTCCCTCATCTTATGTAAGCAAGTCCTTTTTCTGTATTTACAGAAACCATATGTTTTACCTTAGGTTCACAAAAACAATCAGCCTATATAGACGGGGAGTTAGAGCAGTTGTTCAGAGGAGATTCACATTGGCTTCGACTCCTCTCTCAGGTAATCTCGAGTGCTTGATTTGATGCTGGACTTCTTTGTAATAAACCTCTTTATATACAAGTAAGACGGTGTCAGCGGAGTTTTCTTCATCATCATCACATCATCGCTGCTTAAGAAACAACAGTTCCTCTCTGGTCATTCAACTCCACCCTCAGGATTTCTGGCCATACACAGACTCTGATACTCATGTCTTGCCTATGGGCTGCTGCAGGTGGCTTGTGAGTGAAAGGTGCTGTGTATGCATGGCATGTTGTTTCTCAAACCCCTCCCTCCCCCCTCCTGAGCCTCTTTGTGTGTACTGAAGTGGATAAACACATTGGAAGTAATTTTTACATCAGCCTTTCTCTCCTTCTATCATCTATCACTGCCAGACTCTCTGATAGCTTTAGCTTTACATGCAGTGGCAGAACAGGGCCCCCTTCCTGTGCTCAGCCATAAACCAAACCAGCAAATTTCCCTCCTTCCAGTGGACAGTGATGGGACATGGATTCTACAGTTTACAATTCTTAATTTTGTAGTCCAATTCAGACTTGCTCACTTGCCTCAGAAGCACAAAAAGAACATATTTTTGTACTTAGATTATCACGTTTCGGTAATGCTTTGATGACTGTTTTTTTGGTACAGCTCCAGTTTCACCACCACAGTTTCACCAGAAGAAAAAAGGCATCAATCATTTGTTCAAAAAACTTTGAAAGAATATATTTATACATATCGACGTATTTTCATTTTGTATAAGATCTCTAGTGGTGGTGTAAATAATGGCTATCAAAGGCAAAGACACTGTATGACACTGTTTTTAAAGAACGGCAAAATGTTTGACACTGTCTCCTACCAACAGTCAGCTTTGGTTTCCCTTAACCAAGTACTTTTACTTAACCAAGATTTAATCATATTTTTTCTACACAACCTCTGGGCTCCAGTATGAGAACTGGATGTAATACATGCTCATCCACCACTGCGACCTCCAACACTGACACTGCTTCTGTGTAAAGGACACCATACATCCTGCATTTCCACTATGAATGTAATTTCAAGGTTACTGAACTGAGAGGTGGCAGATCTTATGGGTTCTTTAGGAGAGTAACAACCAGCTAATGATTTTTTCATGTAGGTGTTAGAATGTCATACCATAAGATGTGATGATATATTTTTTTTTTTCATTAATGACTGTCATCACAGAAGTATATATTTTACTTCCTAATTTAAATGACAAGCCTAGTGTTACTCTATATTTTTCCTCATAGTCAGTCTATCAGTACTTTCTGACATTTCTACCCTGTCTGTGGTTCACAGCCCCAAGCCCATTGGTTGCTACTGAAGACTTTATTAAATCTTTAAATAGATGTTTATAATGCTCATAATTTTCCAAAACAGCTAGACACTTGCTTTTAGCAAATATCACTCAAACAGGATAAAATAGTCCATTTGTTGGGGACTATTTCCTGTTGTGGATTAATACACATTTGTGCTTTTGGTATTAACAGCTGTGTTCATTACAATCAGTCACATCTCCAATCTGTCTCTTCCGCAAACTCCACCTACAGCTACACTGATAAACAGGACGGCAAATAAAAAGATTATCAGGGAAATTAGCTTGTTCATTGAAGGATGCTGTGATTATCACCTCCCATTTCATACCTAATGCTCTCCACTGCGTGATGATCCGCTTAGCCACATATTGCTTCCAAGCAGCTTGCATTTCCCTGCAAATTTCCTTATTTACAAGTCATCAGTGAGACGCAGGCTAGAGTCTGGAGGATAATGTCAACTTTTCTGTTCAGTTACTGACAGGCAGGCTTCTCAGAGAGCCAGCGGTTTTCTAAAGAGGGAGTTTTTCTAGCCTCGACCTGCAACATTTAGCTTGACTGCCCCATTAGATGGTGACCTTCATACTAATGTCGACCATGGCAGCGTGCGCCAGCCTAATTCAATCTCCGCTCTGCAGAGATCACAGAGACATAAAGTGCCAGTTTAAATTGATGCATTTTTAGATACGCAAATACATTGCTTTGTGGAATCTTGTGGGTGTCATGACTGTGTGGCTGTAATTAAAAATTCTATATGTAATCCATGACTCTCCATACAGTCTGTAAATTGGAACACTTTCTTGACCTAAACTTTTCTGCTAAAGCTTCTTTTTTAATGGTTGAACTGTCTGCTTTCCACCGGCAGCTCATGCAGTGTATTTGTGAAATACATTCTGCTCTATTCCTGTGAAGTGACCCTGAACATGACTTCTCTGCCACACAGCTAATCCCGTTTCCTGTCGACAATGCAACCCCTAAAAAGCTCCAGAACATTTCAGCACACCCAGCAGGTTGGAGTCATACAGTAGTTACAGAGCTGGCAAGTTACATGTTAATGTGGTTCAGTCTGTCATTGTTGATAGCTGATCTGTATCAAACTTTATCTTCAGTGGGCCATGGTAAAATCTGTTCTGTGGTTTTGATTATTAGTGGTTGTTAGAATGTTGGCCTCTGTCTTCAACAGCTGCTAATCATTCACACCATCTGAACTGTTGCCCCGCTTCACTGTTCTTATTGTTAGGACTAGACTGTGTCTCTCCCTCATTCCATGTGTTCTCCTCCCTGGTTTGGTCTTTGTCGCTGCCTGTGTGTGTATGTGTGTCTCTACTGGGTGTGCCTTCCTGGTCCCGACTCCCACCTATTCACCTAAGCACCTGTGACTCATCAGTCAATCAACGCTACAATCTGCCGCAGTATTTAAATGTCGGCTCTCCCCTGCCGATCCCTGTGCTTCAGATTCTTTGCTCCATGCTCAGCTCAGTTCAGTCCAGCCAAGATCCCCTCACCAGTTTCCAGGTGGGACCTCTGTGCTCACTGCCGCTTCCCTGTTCCACTCCATCTGCCTATGAGCCATCTACGCCACCCAAGCCTCAGCCTAGATCCAAGCCCCTCATCACCTGCAATCTTATCTAAGTTCACAATAAAACTACCTTCCAGTTGTCGCCTGCCTCCCAGTCTGTGTTCTACATTTTGGGTCTGAAATTTGCTGAGCTATAACACTAATTCCCTGGACAGGTGTTTCAAAAAATAATGTTAACCATGTATTTCTTTTCTCCAAAGGTCTTTTGCTTTGAAAATTGGCTACTACAAAGGCAGAGTCAAAACACATCTGGGAATGTAATGCTGGCAATAATGCCTTAATAACAAGCTCTTTCCTCAGTTAGACTCGAACCTGCTGCAGAAGCAGAGGGCATCCCATTTGTGAAGTGGAATCAAGTAGCACAGTTTTGACCAGTGGACAAGTCACGGTGTGAGACGCACGGTCTTGTTCCTATTTAAATCACTGTTCTCATTATAGGAAACCATAGTGTCCCTACATCCCTAAATTTCCTCCCAGTTCACTCAATCCCCAGCTCATTAAATCTGGGGATTTAAAGTATTATTGACTGCCAAACAAAATCAAGAGGTATTCACTTAACCAGTGCATATTAGCCTTATTACTGTATGTATTAGCCTAATATGCAGACAAGGGACATCACAAGAACCAATACTTTGGTAAAAAGTCGATGCCAAAATTCTGATGGAACTTCTACAGTACTGTAGGAAACTACTGTAGACATCATAGGTACCGGAAATGTAATCCTTCCAGGACTGACGAGGGCAGTATAATAATCTAGTGACATCAAGCTCAAAGAGAAGAAGACAAGCACAGTAAACGGTAACAACGCCACAGCGGGCACAGCAACCTGTCCACTGCAAGTTGTGGGAAAAAAAACAAAAAACACGTAAAGACTGGTGTATGGAGACATTTTGTATTTGATGCAGTCGTCAAAATGTTCATGTCCTGAAATGTCATTAGTGTTTGTGAATTGTGACGGCTGACATCTTTTGCAGCAACGCTCCAAGCACACTGTTCAAAAGAGCTAACATTAGCTTGTTAAGGCTAACATAGTGACAGCTCATAATGTGAAGTGGGTGCTCACAACATCAGCAGGCAACAGTCGTCACTGTGCAGTCCGTCAGAAAATAACACTGACTTTTGAAATCAATATTTCACACCACACGTCTGTCACTTTGTTAGTCAATTTAAACTACTGCTGTACACTGACTAAATAGAGGTGTGAACACATGCTTGTGTTAACACACTGTGTGCAGTATATATACATACATACATACATACATATATATATATATGATGTAATACATGATATAGTGGGATGTAATGAAGCACAGGAGGATGTTCCCCTTGGCAGACGGTATTCCCCCATACACATGACATATGGACTGAATGACTGTAAGATGGGAGCCAGCGCCATAACGTAAAGAGACTAGGACTTTCCTGACACCTAGCAGGCTGGGGGTCTTTCCCAATCTAAACCAAATAACATCTGTCAATATGATTATATCTGTGTCTTGTTCATAGTAGCAGTCTGTGTATTTCTGTACCTGTGTGTGTTATTGCAATTGTGTTCATTTACTGTTCTTGAATATATATATATATATAAGATATATATATATATATATATATATATATATATATATATAAGAGTTGGAATAAAATGTTTAATTTTAATAATCTAGCAGTTTCCTCTCTGCTTTTCTTTTCTCTGGTTGCAGCCACACTGTGATGCAGGGCAGTGGCCTTAACCTCTCAAACCAAACGCTGGCCCCAGCATTAATATGTTGATTTAACCCACTGAGCATTGTTAGTTACATGAGACAGCTGGAACATTTGCATTTGATGAAATGATGCAACTCTAAAAACATGTGGGCTTGTGGTGGAATATTTCCAGTGTGAGCATCATATACTGTAGCTGTAATTTGTTGAAACAAACATACTGTATTGCTATATGGTGATGAAAAACTATTTTTCTTTTGTTTTTGTTTTTTTGTGGTGTGTTTTTTTTAGATGTGTTAAAGGTGCTTTAGGGGAAATTTAACAGGAGAATTATTGTTCATGATCATCCAAAATTTCCCTGAGAGAAAAATAAAATATTAATTACATTCCTGAAATATGGATGAGGCATGTAGGCACAGTATAAAAAAATGATGTGTCTTATTCTTCAAAAAAGCACTAAGTGCAGTCATGGCAATCAGTAACATTTCAAGGTTTTTCTCACACACGTTTGCAGACACACTATGAGCATATGCGTAAATATATTGTACAATATGAATTCATGAATAAATACACAGAACACACAAATACCTATGCATCACATCTGAAATCCCCACATCTGGCATACACACACACACACACACAAACCTTAACATGCACACACACAGGAGTGGCTGACATGAACTCATAGACACATCACTTCCAGCAGACACTGAACAGGCATGGGGGGTGTGGTGTTGATATCTGCAAACATCAACCTTTATGCATTTGAAACTTTCTAAATAGCAACAAGTTACAGACGATTGCCTCCTTATGGACTTACAGAAGATTCATGTCTATTTTGGGCAGCTTTGTTCTAGTGGCGTAGATGATGTGCTAGCTCATCACCCTCATGCTATTGCTCCTATCAAACCTTGTTACACTGCAAATAACTCTCAGGAACAGAAACAGAAACTATTTTCCACACATGAAGAGAGGGAGGAAAAGTGAGTCTCCAACAGGTCGGGATGAGTGCAACATGTTTTATGGGGATGAGAAGACACCAATCAAACTTTTAGGGATACAGTAAAGGAAAAAAAAACAGTAGCTCACCAAATCTCAAGACATGTGGCATCCCATGAGAATATCCCACACAGTGTAATAGCAGCAGTAGAAGCCTGACGGTGCACCTGAACCTCGCACTAAACATCAGCAAGGAGGCAATCTTCATGGTGTTTATGTGGTGCACAGGATTTTTATTCCCTGAATCGGTATATCCCCAGATTTTTTTTTCTTTCACCCCTTTAACATGAAGCAAGGCAACTGCAAAATCATGGCATGATCACCACAGGCGGGCTGGGCAACGGTTTCCCCACATCCATTTGGCAAAAAAGCACTGCGTGTCCAGCTCACTGCGCCAAGAAGAAATAGCCCTCCGGCTCAGCTGAGGAAGATGATGGTGGAGGTGGTGGTGGAGAAGGTGGCGGGGCATCCATGTTAGGCAGGGCAGAGCTTGAGGAAATCCATCTACTGAGAGACACAGACAGAGATTGGAGAGGGGTTAGAGGGGGACAGCGGAGGTTTGCGGAGCTCCAGCGTGACCGAGTGAGAGTGAGAGTAAGTAAAGCGGCGGTGTGAGCAGCCTCGCCAGCCCGAGCTCCTCCTGCTGCACTGCCGCACAGCATCTGACGTCGAGCCAGCACTAGTAGTGGGAGAGCGCACAGGGTTTCTCGGCTGCTGCTGACCACACTTCGCCCTTTGATCCTAACTGCCTGCCTAAATTGTCTCGTGCCCCCCCCCCCTCCCACCACCACCACCAACTCCTCCCGCCTCCCTCCCTTCTTCCTCGCCTCCCTCCCCCTGATGTCGTGTCCCCGGCCAGCCGCCGCTCTCCGGCTCGCCCTCAGATTTTCCCTCGGTTCGCTTTGGTTCAGTGTGTTGCCGGTAGCGCAGCGCCGTCGTCCACAGCCGTGTCAGAGCCAATCTATAAATGTTCAAAGATCGCCTGTTTTTGATCGGAGTCGCTCAGGCTTGGACTCATGTGAGAGCTCCGTGAACCGAACCTGTCACTACACACTCAACATGATGAATAGCCTCTGCTCACTCCCGCTATATTTCACAACTCATGTTCTGTCTTTGGAATTTTTACTTTTTCAGTCTCCACTTTTCCTCAGACTCAGACTCTGCAGCCTGTTAAACATCAAGTGTTCCTTCGTATGACTATTCAATTACTGACGGTGCTTGTATGATTAAAAAGGAGAATACATTTCATTAATATTGGCTATTTCAAATTCAGTATTTCCCCACAGGCTGGACTGTGGCTTCTACCTCTTATTTACAACAAAATAAAATTAACAACGATTTTACAGCCATATCCTTCAGTTTTACGAGATTTCTAGACATATTAGCACAGATTTAGCTTTATTGTTTTCAAGGTCTGTAAATGTTCATGCAGCGTTTTCAGTCAAATCCTGTTTGTTTAATATGGTGCATAATTTAGACAGGATCAAGAATATCGCTTGGAGGCCAAGATCACTTCAACATGGAGCAAACAGAAAGACGCCAGGCTGGCCTGATCTGCAGGCTGTCAGGAACATTTGATCAAAATGAACAGCCTATTTTCAGGAAAACATTACACTGCGATAAAGTCACCTTTCATCCCAACTATCTCATCAGGATTTAAGACAAACTGTAAACGAGTGAGTGGTTGAACATTCACGTGACTGTTTTAACGAGTGTCTTAGGGGTTTTTCAGAACCACGGACAGAGAACATGCACTGGTTCCATGGACAGCCACCGTGTTGGAAATGAGCTCCTGCACTGAGGCTGTTTCAGCACCACGGGCAGCTCCTCATATACTCCTGTTTTATTTTGCTGCTTCTTTTGCTTGGGGTCTCCATAATTAGCAGCAGGGTGTCCTGTTTGGACCAAATCCACATGATGACAGCCAAAGGTTAAATATTGTTTCACTACGCTGCCTGCTTCCAAATTAACATTTATCAACTGAGGCCAACACCCAAATATCTGCCCAGGAGTATTATCAGAAATCTGAAATAAACTAATATGTGAGTTGCTTGCACAGGTTAAATGTGATTATAACAAAGAGGCCATCATGAATTATATTTAAGGAAAAGGGCATAATTTGCACCGGGCTACAGTCCACACCTGACACAACATGCAATGAAACTTACAAGTTTATTTCTCAGTTTATTTCTCTCATAATATCCCTAAATGTTAGAAGTTAGCAGTAGGTTCCCTGGGCCAACATCTAACTAATGAAAGAATCAAAAAAGACATGTGAGATCTGTTTGTCTCTCCACCTGCAAGGAGTAGGCCTAAATCGGTGCAGTATTTGAATTCACATAGAGGCCATGATAAGAAGAAGAAGCCTTAAACAAATATTAACAGCACAGAGCCGCAGTTCTCTGAGAGCCGTGCGTAACGAGCAAGAGGTGCTGGCGGAATCTGCGCGTTGGTGAAAAAACATATTCTTCTGGATTTTTTTATATTCAGCTCTTTCCACAGAAAAGAGCTACAGCTCAACAAATGCCCCTCTGTGTATTTGAAAAGGGCTTTGAAACAGGCTGAGCGGAGCCCCTCCGACGGCCAAAGCTGCGTGATGATGAAGTTGATTTAAAGCTAATGTTCTCGTCAACTGTGGGATTTAAATGCGCGGCTCGTCTCCACTAATTTCCGTGCAGCCCCGTGAACCAAAGACGTTATCTCCAGATCATTCATAAAGCGTATCTAACAGCGCATTTAACTACCCCCCCCCCCCCCCCCAACCCCAATCCATAATGTCGTTCAACCCCACAAGAGTGAAAGCATCAGCCCGAGGAGGACGAGAGGGAGGAGGAGGAACCCGAAAAGGTGACAAGCGTCTCCTCATAGAGGTCGGGCAAAGACACAGGAGGTCACTTCTCCAAGGCTTTTTTAACCACAAGTCCGAGCCTGTTCCTGAGACATTTAAATGTTCTTTCGGTCTGAGCGCGCAGGGTGAAAGCGGCTTTGCCCCCATGAACTCACGGATCAACTTCAAACCTGACCGCTGAGGTGCGCACCGGGGTTTTTTACGCGCTGGAAACGATTCTACTTCTGTTTCGCCTGTTTGCAAAGATAAATAGAACCTATTCCTGTAAAGATGTAAGCCGTGAACAAAAAGTAGAGCGCAGCAAAACCATGTGAACAAATGCACAGTTTGAAATCATGGGCGTACCTTAGGTAGAGCTGGAGCCGGGAAGAGTCACCAGAGCAGCACAAAGAAGTTGATTTGTTTCTATGGAGAAACCGTGTCGCTTCCCCAACACTTGCATCTGGTAGCGTTGCGCTCCGGCCGTAGGGGAGACACGCCTCCTGTCGGACGGCAGGACTCACTGCTTAAAGAAACTTGCGGGGGGCGGCACCGACACAGAGTCTGCGGCTTTCCCGGCGGAGGAGACCGGGTGTCAGCTCGGACTGAGGCGCATTATAAGCCTTTATCCGCCGGAGAGTTAAGAGCTTGTGGACATTTGTACCGTGAGCAAGTTTATCATTGGGAATCTGAGGTGAAGGTCAGAGTGAGCCTCAGTCTCATCCTGTAGGTTGGTAAAAATGTCAGGAATCTAAATAAATGCACCGTATTGTGGGATAGGTGTAAGATCAGTGTTCCCTCCCAGACTGTAGTGAGATGACCTTTATCTAATAGTAGGATATACTCGGTCAGCTGTCACCCCCCCCCCCTCAAATTTGGTTTGACTAATTTCATGTGTTTTAAACAGAGGGATGTCACTGGAGCAAAATTTTAGTGGGTGGGTTTAGTGGATTATCTGGATCCCAGTGAGGCTTTATTAGCCCCAAACTGAGTTATTGTATATAAACACACTTTAATTAGCATTTTGACAAGCAAAAATATATAAGCAAAAAATATAAGCAAATTATCGAAATTGTGCAGTTTTAGAGGCTAGTACAAAAAAAATCCAGATGACAACAGATCTTGGTGCTTGGGGTTGGGTGTATTAACCACAGCCAAAAATAAAGGGCCTCAGTAAACTCATATATTTTGTTTCCAAGATGATACCCCAAACATTCCTGCCACCCATGTCCAGTATGAAAACACCCTCATGATGTTACATCCAGAACATTTCTGTCACAATAGAATAATGCAAGAAAGCTCTTTAAAATGATGAACGTGCAGAACGGTATATGTTAAATGTTGCAGTTCACACATTCAGAGAATTTAGAGGAAACATTTTAAGATGAAAAGATTCCCTGATAGCAGAAAAGAAACCTGATTGGAAGATCACTGCTGCTTATGAAGATGTTAATTTGATGATCTTCATCAGGTATCAGCTCAGTCACCCATATTTTCTCCAAAGACTGAGCCACTGTACTTAGGACACAGCTTATTTTTGCAATTTTGACAACAGCAATTAAACCACAGTTATAGAGTAAAGGGGGTGTCACTTGTTTACCAGATTATTTCTCTGGTGTAGAGAAGAAGCAAAGAGAACTTAAAGAGCTTATTTTCTTTTTCTCAGCTATTAGTCATTAGTAAATAGTAGAAAGTGATACATCACTAATTTCATAGTTATGTTCACAAATATGCTTTTGCTTTGTAAGACACCTGAGATGCTGCTGAGAAATATTAAATATCTCTGTAGTAAGAATATATTGGTCGCAGACATTAATGCACACGCAGGCTTTTGTATCTGAAAGAAAATGCAATCAGTTTGATGATTCTTAACTTTTCCATCACGGCTGTATTACTGCTAGAGCGGAAAAACCTCTGAAAAGCACCCACACCATTAGGAGACACCAGAGTCCTCATTTAGCGAGAGCAGGATTAACCTGTTCATTTGGAGAGAGACACGGTCAACAAGCCTTCGATGCATCAGCACAACAAGTCCATGTGGACTTAATTTCAAACATGAGACATGTTTCTTCCATATATCTGCTAATGTTTTAGAAACAGACCTGGTGTATTTGTTGCCTGTTTGTTGTTTTTGTACTGCCATTTTGGCCAGGTCTCCCTTGCAATCCAAAAGAGGTTTCAATAATCAGTGGGTTTCTAACCTAATAAAATAACTAAACATTTATTCAGGAAAAAAATGTATAATAAACTAAATGAATTAAAAAAAAACACACAAAGAAAAATCAAATGTCAAGCCATGTTTTCCATACTGATTTTCTTTCAGCCTGTCAGACACTCCTGACTCCTGTTATTTCAGAGCTGGATGACACTGACTGGAAAACACAGAAACCTCATATCAGTCCATGGATTAATCACCATGGAGCATATTGCAAAACAGCATTTGTCATAACATATGAGGAATTGTTTCCAGTACGTTAAGCTTTTCTCTGTTTCAATTTGTGTTTGGAGAAGCAAGTGACAATATCTTGACACTGGGTGAGATAATGTCTTTCAATTCTGAAAAAATCTTGATGCATCTTGATCTGCACAGAAACAATCAAAATGATCTCCCATGCTCAGCAAAGTCACTTTTATTCTGATTCAACCCTGAGTAATTGACTTGTAAAGACAGAAAGCCTTTATGTATTGCAGTTCACTGCTCAGCTAAACACTCTTCTCATTTTGATTCAGCATATCGCACCAATCAAAAGGTAGGATCACAAATAAGGGGAACAGAGTGAGGCCTCAGACAGAAATAACTGCAACAAGATATACAATTTAGTGGTGAAGGAGCGCATCCCTGCAGTGATGGAGGCCTGGTCTTAGGACACAGTCTGAAGATGAAATGAAAGGGAGCTTTGATCACCACCCCTCCCCTTCTCTCTCTATCTCTCTCTCTCTCTCTCTCTCTCTGTGTGTGCGCAGCATGAAGAGTTGAATTGTAGGGGCTACAGAGAAATAGTCACCGACAGCTCTGTAATCCAACAACCTCTACTACTCTCACCCGTGGGACGTAAAAAGGCTGAAGACCCCTGTACAGATAAGATAAGATGAGATAAGACAAGAATTAGAGATGAATTATTCAACAGTCTGGTTGAGAGTTAGGTAAAATTGAACTGATAAGTACTGATAATTGATAAATTCCAAAAACAAAGTTGATTGAAAAAATATCATCTTACACATGAAGTTTAACACAGAGAATAGACATCTTTTCAGGAAAAAAACACTTTTATACTCTTGATCCAGAATGTTTCAACAGTGATTTCGGCCACATGGTAAAAATAATAGAAAGTAGAGATTCTGTAAAATCTGGTAAAAACTGAGAAATGTGACATTTGTAAGGACAGGTTAGAATTCTGTCATTGAAGTCAGCACATCAAAGGCTAAAGTCATTAATTAGAGATAAAAAAAAGTCCGTTCTTTAATGTCAGACCTCTTCCCCTGATGGCACCCGCCCTGTTTACCTGAAGGTATGGTCACAAGGAAAGTTGCTGACAAAGGATGTGATGTCATGGTTCCAATTTGAGCACATCCACATGGTGCATTCTGACCTGGCCAGGAGAAGGCACCATCACAGGAGGACATGCTGAGCTATTTGCAGGGCACACATGTAGTGAGACAAAACCACTTTCTCCCTCCTTCAGCCTCACAGGCCTCTCTTTCCCCAGCCTCTTCGTCTGTCATGGAGCTCTCCTTAAACATGTATGGTATGGATGCTGGGAGCATGTAGAAACTCATAATGTAATAACTGCACATAATATAACAAAAACAAATATATCATGTAACGTAAGGGAGCTTTTCAATAAAAATGTAAAAACTCCACAGATATTATAATAACAAATTAAAATACACTGTAAAATACATTGAGGTTCGGCATGTATTTGATGTATAGCGCCATCACAACCATCACAGCATGTTCTATATTATCCACATTCCAAATGTGACCCATGTATTTACTTGTATAGGGTTACTATTTAAGTGTCCCATATTGTAGAAAATGACATATCCACTATGCCTCCACACCAGCAACAGTCAGGGCCGGAGGCATTATGTTTTTGGGTTGTCCGTATGCCTGTGCATACCATTCTCATGAACGAAATATCTCAGTAGCGCTTTGAGGAAATTTCTTCAAAGTTGGCACAAATGTACACTTGGACTCAAGGATGACCTAATAGGATTTTGGTGATCAAAGGTCAAAGGTCAAGGTCACTATGATCTCACAAAACACAGTTTTGACCTCTTGAATGTGATATCTCAAGACCACCCTGAGGGAATTTGTTTAGATTTGGCACAAACATTCAATTCTCAAGGATGAACTGATTACAATTTGGATGTCAAAGGTCAAAGTTCAAGGTCACTGTGACCTCACAAAGCACAATTTTAGCCCTAACCCATGAATTTATACACAAATTATGACACAATTTAACTCAAAAATCTATAAGGATAAAATGAAGTGATGACATTTCATATCCAAATGGTCAAAAGTCTGTATGTAGGTGTGTGGTTTATAAGCATTTTGTACACTGAAATAAAGACAACCTCCCCAGAATCCTCTTCATATAAAGGCCAAAGCCAAAAACGTAAATAAATCCAGTCCAATCAATGAAAGTATACATACTAATGTGTATATATAATGTATACAAGAAATCATACAACAACTTGTTACATAATATGCAATATGTTATCACAATATTTACTCACCCGCTCAGTTCATGTGTCGTAGACAGCACAGTAGAAGATTTGACTCAACAACTGATTCAGATTCTTGTCATTCAAAACTGAGTGCAGGCTGAAATACAAAACATCATCTTTATGCAACACAGACCTCACACCAGTGAGAGCACTGAAAACACTAAGAAATTCAATGTGAGAAAAATTAAATTGGGCTGACTTTGTCTGAACAAAGTGTTTTTATGCAGGATCCCATTCATTACAATAAGAACCTGACTGAGAAAAAGATTTTCAAGGCCTTTAAAAGCATGACATGTAACACTGCTCAAAGCTGCATGTTTAATGATCAGTGAACTCCTCAAAGGTCAGTTACTCCTCCTCACACAGTCAACTACAATTCATTTATAGTTTATTTGCTAAATGTTAATTCGGGGGGGGTCAGTGGATTGGGGACCAGAGGATGAAGAGAGCGCTCAGTAAAAGTAGCTTATTCCACCCAGCACTGAGGACTGACGGCTCTGATGAACCTGACATGATCATGAATTAAAAAGGCTTTAATGCTGCAGCACATTCACCCCATTACAGAGACGTTTCCAGAGCCTGGAAGGAGACTCCAAAACCAGACGGCACGGCACAACACAACACGGCACGGCACGACACAACACGGCATGGCACAGCACGGCACGGCACAACACGGCACGGCACGGCACGGCACGGCACGGCACAACACGGCATGGCACAACACGGCACGGCAAGGCACGGCACGGCACGACACGCAGGCACAACGCAACGCAACGCAACTAAACACAACACAACACAACACGGCATGGCATGGCGCGGCACAACACAACACAACGACACAGCACGGCATGACACGGCACGGCACAACACGGCATGGCACGGCACAACACAACACATCACAACACAACACAACAGGGCATGGCACGGCATGGCACGGCACAACACAACACATCACAACACAACACAACACAACAGGGCATGGCACGGCGCGGCACAACACAACACAACAACACAGCACGGCATGACACAACACAACACGGCACGGCACAACACAACACAACACGGCAAGGCACAACACAACGACACAGCACGGCATGACACAACACAACACAACACAACACAACAAAACATAACGACACAACACAACACAATAAAACACCACCAAAACAACACAACACTACGGCACGGCACAAAACAACACAACGACACAACACAACACAACAACAAAACAACGACACAGCACAACACGACACAAAACAAAACAACACTACGGCACGGCACAAAACAACACAATGACGCAACACAACACAACACAACAACAAAACACAACGACACGACACAAAACAAAACAACACAACACTACAGCACGGCACAAAACAACACAACGACGCGACACAACATAACACAATAACAAAACACAACAAAACACAACGACATGACATGACACAAAACAACACCACAACACAAAACAAAATAAAACAACACAACACCACAACACGGCATGGCACGGCACGACAAGACACAAAACAACACAACACAACAACACAACACAACACAACACAGCACCACAAAAAACACAACAATGCGACACAACACAAAACAGCACAGCACAGCACAACCCAAAACAACACAACACTACACTACACAACGACACGGTACGACACGACACAAAACGAAAACAGGAAAAACTTTGGCATTGCAAGTTAATGACATGACCTGTTATTTTTACTCACTGTGTCATAATCTGACTTTACTGAACTGCATTGACCTTTACTGAACTTCTTTGACCCCATATTGTTGATGTGATGGTGAAAACAATAAAAGAGGAGGCTTACAGAAAAATATATTTAGCATAAAAATATGTACTGTATATGGTGTATATGTGTGTCCATGGTTGAAACTGCAGATCACAGAACAGGACATATTCTAGATGTTTCATTTACACATTTTATATTTTGCAGCTGTGAGTAGGCCATCACCACCATTTCCTCAGGCTGGGAGTGGTGTGAGTGGTGCTCATGTTTTAGTCTGCGAACTGACTATATACAAATGTCATCACTTCTCCTGCATGAACACACAACATATTCTAAACAGTATAATGAACCACACCTAACCACAACATCCACACTTCAGTTACACCTGAGGACCTTTGTTGTTGCATGTCATACTCCCTTTTCTCCCCATGTTTCCTGTCTCCGTCTACACTGTCAACCATCAGATTGTTGTGTTGAAACTGCAGATCACAGAACAGCACATTACAATACATCTATACATAACATATCTATATATTCATCGTCATATCTTGCAAGGTCACAAAGGAACTGAAGCCAATCAGCTCACCATTTGTACAAACTGGACATATCACCAATCTGTCATATGGCTGACTACCACATCCACACCTACAGGCAATTTAGAGTAGTTTGGAGTAAATTACTGTTTCCAAAAACAAACCAAGAAGCTAATGAAGTGACTAGACCACAAAATGGAGCTTTGGTCTTCACTCTCCTGGGTTTTCTGAGACAGTTTAAAATTCAGGGCTTTGAGCAGCAAGCAGAAGAGTCTGTGCCCCTTCAGCGAATGGGCCTGTGCCTTATTTAATATGGAGTTAAGGTCACTGGTATTTGGCACTGCCTATTTCTTAGTTGTGCTTTTTCCTGGGGAGCATTTCCCCAGGTGGAGCAGTTGGTTCCCTTTTTTATGCACACTATAAAAATAGTTCCCTTGAACTGCTGCCACATGATTGGCTGATTTAAATAACCTACAGGCAATTTAGAATAAATAACCTACAGGCAATTTAGGGTCACCAGTTCACCTGTGCTGCAGATCTTTGGACCATGACAGGACACCAGAGCACTCAGAGAAACCCACACAGGCATGAGGAGCCCATGGAAGCTCCACAAATCCCTCCTTAGTCAGCTGACTGGCAACTGTGCTATGATGCAGTTGTGAAGCCGTGAAAGACTCACTGCTCTGGGTGAGCAACATTCATTGAGGGCAACGAGCATGGAACATTATATCGCATTTATTTCTTCTTTTCACTGTATGTCTTTAGATACATGAGGGGTTATGCACTCTGCTCACACATGGACACATGCAAACTGTAAAGAAAAATAACACATTTATGTCATTGCACATTGTAAATGTTAACATCTAAATATATGCTGTACAAAGACTGGACTTAACCAGCATAACTCTACACACATCAAATGATCTAAAACTTTGCTTTGATTGTGACTTGTTTAAAACTGTTTAAATCCCTCTTTCTCTTTTCAGTTCAGTTCTGTTGTAGCAGAAGTGAAATACTGCTAGTACGTGTTGTATTTACAGAGAGGCATTAGCCAGTCAAGTGCTCTTATTGCTTGCATTTTCAGCCGTGTCACTGCTGCAGTCACCAGTGCAATTCTCTCCATCTGACAGCCTGACATGAAAAGCTATCAAGTGTCAAACTTAAAAGGGGTCATTTTTAATACATTCTGCCACACATAAAATTGGCCCACGGCTCTGTCAAAGTACTTTTATAATTACATAAAAAAAACCTCACAGCTGGAAGGTCTTTAGAAACAGAATCATTATATTTTGAGCCTGTGTAGTTTGGAGTAAATTACTGTTTCCAAAAACAAACCAAGAAGCTAATGAAGTGACTAGACCACAAAATGGAGCTTTGGTCTTCACTCTCCTGGGTTTTCTGAGACAGTTTAAAATTCAGGGCTTTGAGCAGCAAGCAGAAGAGTCTGTGCCCCTTCAGCGAATGGGCCTGTGCCTTATTTAATATGGAGTTAAGGTCACTGGTATTTGGCACTGCCTATTTCTTAGTTGTGCTTTTTCCTGGGGAGCATTTCCCCAGGTGGAGCAGTTGGTTCCCTTTTTTATGCACACTATAAAAATAGTTCCCTTGAACTGCTGCCACATGATTGGCTGATTTAATAACTACAGTAATGTGCAGGTGTTCCCAGTTCGTGTGCCACAGCACCCCTGTTGAAAAGACAGACATCATAGCCTCTGCCACACACAAACAAATGATTGAATTAAACATTTTAAATAATTCTTCTCTTGTTATTTACGAAGTTTTGAGAAACAATTAGCAATACTGAGTAATTATTAATTATCAAATTAACACCAAGTAACGTGGTCAACAGACATCAGGTAGTCTAGCATCTTTATGTGGCAAGTGATGTTGCATCATTCAAGGTTGCTAAAATCATAGAAACAAATTTCAGATTTCTTTAGTAAACCACCAGCTTCCAAAAAGACCAGCGGACCCAGGAAAGCGTCACAACACCGACTAGCACTTCATCGCTGCACCGACAATTAATATTGCTTTTGCCACAGAGATCACCCACAAGAGCTGTGATAACAGCCCTCAGGAGCCAGCACTGCTGTCTAACTTTATATTTCCTGGTAGACATTTTAGAACAGAAACTTTCAATCCTGCATTCACAACAGCTTGGTTTAAGTGGAAGTGGTGGCATTATGTTGCTGAGACAAATCAAGTTTTGTGTTTTGCTCGCCTTAAGGAGGTGGAAAAGGAGAAGTTAATTTGTGGTAGACGGCCATGGAAACCAGCATAAGGCCACATTAAAGATTCAAGTTTCACATTGATTCAGTTCAAACGCGCTGTGATGGAAATCTTGTTGAAACACTGCAAGGCAATGGTCCGGATCCTGCAGAGCTCCAAATAAGTGCCCTGGGTGCACTTGAATGTGCTCAAAGAGCATAGTGGTACTTCAAGATTATGAAATTGTGGAGTAGTGGAGGAGAAACATGTGCCTCAGAAATGAAAATGACAGACACCACTGAAAGAGTGAGGAGAGTCCTAGGTCGCTTTGGCCAAACCACAGAATCACTAATTTGGCAACATGACTTTTACCAGGCTGCTGACTTGCTGTCAGCAGAGCTAAAGAAACAATTCAATCAAAGGAGTTATCACCCAGCAGTGATCCAAGAGAGGACAGTACGAGGAAAAGTTGAATTGCAGCCCCTTGAGCTACCCAAGAAGCTGTGCACTGGCCGCCCTGATCTCCAACCCAAAACGTTTAGCAATTTCACCAGGGCATCTCGATGTAGTACAGTGGAAGATGGAGCATCAAGTCTACCTAAGCTCAATTCTCAAATGAGAACTCTGTTTACAGAGGCTGAAGACCTTATACAATTGTCTTTGTGTTTACCTATGTCAGTGGCCTAATATGAGTGGTCATTCTCTGACTTCCAATGATCCAAAACATGGTTACATTCCATGATGGCACAGAAGAGACTCATCCAAATGAATGTCCAAACAGGCATTTTGAACACTTTGGACATGAATGCCCTCATGAGGGACTTTATCTCCACAACCCCCTGAGTGCCAAACATGTTTGGAGTCATTTTAGAGCTCATGTGGCTTGTTAAACATAAGTTTAACATAATCATTAAACGGTAATTTCAAAAATGTATTTGGATACTTTATTTTGTGCTGTGCAAATTGGGCTTCTGGACCAGTTGAAATACTGTGAATGGAATTTTCATCAAAATGTGTTCACTCAAACTCATTAAACCTAACTTCTGCCACTAGGGTTCTCTCAATCAAAATAATAACAAAAGACGGCATTGGATGACATCATGAAATAGTGCTGGCCCATGGGAGTTGTTGTCTTCAGCATAACTGAATAAAGCAGCTTCACTTTAAAAACTAGTGATTTGCAGACAGCTCATGTACATATGTCTATTCTCAGATGCCCTAACATTTGCTTGACTTTTTTCTCTGATGACTTGAGATGCAGAAGTCCAATGGCTAAAATCTTTCATCTGGTTAAAATATATAGATGAAACCAACCAAGGTGTAAAAAGGGTTAAAATGTCTCAATCTTTATTGAAAAACCTTCACTATGCTGACGCATGCGTATAGGGAATATGACATCATTGACAAGTGACCAAATGAAACAGACCGTTACCATGAATAAAATCACGTATTTCTCTAGGTTTGAGAATTGATGAAAACATTTGGGATCATGTAAATGTATCACTCAAAAAAAAAAAAAGATTGGTCTAGTCATTTTTTGACATTTTAACATGGAAAAGTTATTTATTCATATTATAACTTTAAATAAGTCATTTCTGTGTATGAATTACCCTAAAGCCTATTCATCACAAATGTTCATTTTAACCCCCCAGGAAACGGCTGCTCAATAAACCGGTGGTTCTCAAATCTAGGGGTGCTGTCACTTGTCACTTGAGTTTTGTTTATACCTATCGTATAACCTACCTATTTCCATTTAACATATGTACATGTACATATAAAATACAAACATATATGAAAAAAACATATATGTTACCTATTAGATATTGGAACAATTTCATGTATTGACATATATGTCTAGCCCATATAAATATCTGTGTTAATGCATATATGCTTATATTGTAGATATATGTTACATAAATATATATCCACCCCAAAGCCTGTTAATACATGTTAATAACATTTATATTACAGTCCAAAAGTCTGAGACCACTTTTGCAGCATGAGAAGATCGACATGCTCAAAGTTAATGAGAAAAAATAAGAAAAACATATATAAGCATATAGAAATTTTATATGTATGTTGTTTTCATAAACTCGAACATATAAATTAAATATACAGTATATTGTTAACATTTATGATTGCAACATCTTATAACATATCAAAATTCATCATATATATATATTTTTTAATATATGCTCACATACAAATTTTACTATGGGTATTTCATATATGTTATAAACTTATATCTTCATATATGTACGTAATTGATAATAATATATGCACCTATAGTAGAACATATAGTGGAACATCACATGATCAAGACAGTAATGTCAAACAACAATAAATTCCTCATCTTTAGATGGGGACTTTGCAGCCTGATAATCAATTTAAACAACTGCCTCTTCAGTAGCTTCAGTCAAAGAGTTAACCAGGAAAAAGGAAAAAAGTCAACAATGAAACAAATGACCAACAATATATAAAAAGGGACAACGTGGCAGGTGCAACAAGCAATGGGCTAAACTACACTTGTGGAAATAACAGCAGAATAATGTAAATATAATATCAACTCCACAGTGGCTGCAGCCTACAAGCACACACATTTAGGCTTAAAGAGAGCCCGCAGTTTTACACACCCACAATGTTCTGTTGCAGTAACATTGTAAGATGGGATTGGCTCCAGCCCCACCATGACCCTATAAGCACAAACGGCATGGATAATGAATGAATCAATGTTTTCACTTTTTATTATGGATTATTGTGTATTTATCCTGTTAGAAACACAGTGAAGTATGCAAAAAGTGAAAGGGTCTCAACACTTGCAGGTACAGAGCTGCTGCTGGACAGTGAAGCAAAAGCTCAGGGTGCAGGCAAGAGGTAATAAGTGATAATAATAAAAACGCTCTGGTGGTGCGTGCAGAGGCAGAAGCACCCTCCATAGTTCCAGTGGATTATGTTCACTTGTTTTTCCCTCTGCTCAGAACCAGTTGAAAAGGGGCACACCCACACCTCTCCAAAATCCTGCAAACTTTATGCACTTTTGGCACAGTGTGGATAAATAAGGACTGATATTTTTGCATGTACACTTGTATCTGCTGCACCACCATACATTGGCTGTCTGTTAACTCAGTCCTCAACAGTGTATTTGAGGAGATTCAGTTTTAGATGGGACTACAAGTCAACCCTTTCTCTCTCTCTCAGAGACATGAGCCTCACTCATTATTTTCTGGCTGTGAAAGAGGAAAGTTCATCTGACTGGTCATTAAATACAGAACAATTTGCATCCCATATTGAATCTATACAGGACCCAGCATTTTATTTTCAAATGTGGGACAATTCCATATTATACGGGACTAGTGGCAACCATACTCCACCCTCTGATTCTGTATTCTTCCCACTAATAATGTATTCAGAATCTTCTGAATCTTCCCCAGCTGCATTTGGGTTAAGGTTGCACTGGTTTGCTCCACTGCCTGTTGCAGAATTGCTGTTTCAGGAAAATCAAGCCCTTAGATCCTGAGGTCCAGTTTTCTGCAATGCCGACATCTACAATCCTTCAGCAAAAGATAAAATAACTACTTGTCCTGTTTTGCTATTTGTTTCATGTGAAGAGTCCCACACAACAAAACCTACATTCACTTATGTCACCAGTGACTGTCCCGACATCTTACAGTAAACTCCTGATGACACTCACATCTGTGCTGCCGGCGACACTGTTCCGTCCTCGATGCTGGGCTTTTATAGCAAATACTCAGTGACCATACAAATCAGCCCCAATACAAAGGTAAACAACTGTGTCTTTCCTCTCTGGAGGGATTCTCAATGTCACTGCAAATGCATTGCCAAGTCATCTGTTCAGCACTTCCCAGACAGTTCTAATACTTTGATAGTTTGTGTGTTCACTGTAAGGCAGACTGAGGGCTGTCAGCTGTCTGTGGGACCAGAATGAAAGCCCAGGAACCCACTGTAGAGAATACACTTGTTACGTCCCTCTGAAACAAAGTGTTTGCCTGGAGCAAACACCATGATGAATAAAATGCTGCTCTTTGAGCTTTACTAGTAGTCCATGGAAGATAATTTTACTCAGAATTTAAATTGGAAAGGGAAAATGGAAAATGATTAGAGAACATTCAAATTAAATGCCATTGAAGTGAAAAAGGAAATTACAATTACAAAATAAAGTAGAAAATCTTTCACATAAAAACTTAAAGTTTAAAAGATATATTTCTTAAAGTCTGTCTCAATTCAATAGTAACCTGTTGTTGTACATTGATGTTTATTCTCATCCTTTCCTTGTAAGCGATGAAGCTACAGTCCTCTTTCTGTGCAGCAAGTTGCTAATATATGAGTTGGTGAAATTCTGTCAAAATTAGAAGCAAAATTTCCATAGTGTTACCACATTGTGAGACAGATTTATTTTTCAGTAACTATGATTTTTAATGGGTTTGAAGACTAATGATGTCATCCTGCTGATAGAAGCCTTTTGTATGTATTGTTCTACAGGGCATGGACAAACAATGCACAGTATTTTGCCATTTAACAAGAACTCGTTGATTCTTCAAACACATGTTTTAAATTGAAAGCAACTGGACTTGGTTATTTGTCTAGGAAGACGTTTCACCTCTCATCCAAGAGGCTTCATCAGTTCTTTCTCACACCTGACCAGGCTGGGACTGGTCCAAATATCTGGTGTGGAGACCCAGGTATTTTTAACCTCTGGGAGGGGCTTTCACAAGGCTGATGATGTCACTGGTTCCCTTTGTGCTCCATGTGCCAACGACAGTCGTTAGAGTGACTGTCTTGGTGGAGAGTTGGTGTCGACTTTGTTAGAGCCCTATTGTGTTATAACGACAGTCATTGGAGTCACGTGCCACTTGTGAACAGTTGTTTTTCTTTGAGGTTAAATTGTTGAATCTCCTGGGAAGGGATGAAAGGGCAGCATTGTAAATTGGAGATAGGTGGTGTCTGAGGCCTCCTCCCCTGTTGAGGGATGGTTTCTCTACTTTCACATAGATGGCTTCTTTCACTCCTCTTTCGATGGAGTCCTGGGGATAAAGACCAAAACATCACAATCCTCCCAGCAGACAAGGGTAGATGCACAGTTGTGCTCAATACAACTGATTACCAGGCCAAGATCTCTGCACTACTCAGCGACTCTAACACCTATGAAACTCTGAAACGAGACCCGACCAGTGGTTATAAAAAGAAGGTGATGGAATGTCTACAACAACTGCAAAAAAAAAAGAAGGGGTCATTGACAAAACACAATATTACCGGCTTTATCCCCAGGACTCCATCCCCTGCCTATATGGACTCCCCAAAATCCATAAAGAAGGGGCCCCGCTCAGGCCTATTGTCAGCAGCATAAACTCGGTCACATACAGCATAGCCAAATACATAGCCAATATCCTGGCACCTTTGGTGGGCAACACCCCACACCACATCCAAAACTCCATAGACTTTGTGAGTAAAGTCCGGAACTTAAAAATGGAGCCAGATGAAACCATGGTTTCCTATGATGTGACTTCTCTTTTCACCTGCATTCAAACCGTGGAGGCTCCGGCCACAGTAAAAGAACGACTCACACAAGACAACTCCCTGCAACACCGAACAAATCTGAAACCCGGACACATTTGCCAGCTTCTGGATTTATGCCTAAACACTACATATTTCCAGTTTGACGGCAAATTTTACAGACAGAAACATGGCTGTGCCATGGGTTCACCAGTATCCCCCATTGTGGCAAATCTATACATGGAGGAGGTAGAGAACAGGGCTCTGAACTCCTTTGAAGGAATTACACCGAGCCACTGGTTCAGATATGTGGACGACACATGGGTTAAAATCAAAACCAAAGAGGTGCAAGCTTTTACCGAACACATTAACTCAGTGGACAAAAACATCAAGTTCACCAGAGAGGATGTCAAGGACAATAGTCTGCCCTTCTTAGATTGTGACGTCCATATGAAAAAGGACAGGAGCCTCCACATTGGGGTATACAGAAAACCCACACACACAGACCAATATCTACTTATCGACTCACATCACCCTCTGGAACACAAGCTTGGTGTTATCAGAACCCTGCAACACAGAGCTGATAACGTACCCACCAGCTCACAGGCCCAAAGGGTAGAACACAAGCACCTGAGAGGCGCCCTCACAACTTGTGGTTACCCCAACTGCACCTTTGTGAAAACTGCTTCTGCTTCCAGAAAGAAAAGTAGCAACATGGTTGAGAAAGAAAAACCAAACAAGAGAAACAGCATAGTCATCCCATGTGTGTCTGGGATATCAGAAAAACTCAGGAGGATCTTCAACAAACACCGTATCCCTGTGTATTTCAAACCCAGCAACACACTCAGAAAGAGACTGGTACACCCCAAGGACAGAACACCACACACCCGAAAAAGCAACCTGGTGTATGCAGTCCAATGCAATGAGGAATGCAAAGACCTCTACATTGGAGAAATGAAACAACCACTGCATAAACGCATGGCCCAACACAGGAGAGCTAACTCCTCAGGCTTGGACTCTGCTGTCCACTTACATCTTAAGGAGAAAGCCCACTCCTTTGAGGACAGCAAGGTTCACATCCTGGACAGAGAGGACAGGTGGTTCGAAAGAGGAGTGAGAGAAGCCATCTATGTGAAAGTAGAGAAACCATCCCTCAACAGGGGAGGAGGCCTCAGACACCACCTATCTCCAATTTACAATGCTGCCCTTTCATCCCTTCCCAGGAGATTCAACAATTTAACCTCTAAGAAAAACAACTGTTCACAAGTGGCACGTGACTCCAACCACTGTGGTTATAACACAATAGGGCTCTAACGAAGTGGAAACCAACTCTCCACCAAGACAGTCACTGTAACGACTGTCGTTGGCACATGGAGCACAAAGGGAACCAATGACATCATCAGCCTTGTGAAAGCCCCTCCCACAGGTTAAATACCTGGGTCTCCACACCAGATAGTTGGACCAGTCCCAGCCTGGTCAGGTGCGAGAAAGAACTGATGAAGCCTCTTGGATGAGAGGTGAAACGTCTTCCTAGACAAATAACCAAGTCCAGTTGAGATACTATGACCTGGACAAATGAGAATATTCACAGGCTTCAAACACATGACAATGTGGAAAAATTAAGAGGGACTTTCCAACAAAAAAGATTGTTACTCTGGAACATAATGATTTGATTTGACTGAAGTCGGAGCAAGCACTATGACATATTTTTCCTCCACACTGTTGGGATCGCAAGCCATGAGTTCTGAGAAGAACAATGGAGAGGCCTACAAGCCACTCCAAGGCCTGAGTGTCAAACCATGCATCCTGAAGGGAACAATAGAGAGGCCCGCGTGCTTCTCCTGAAGCCTGACTCGAGCCATGCCTCGTGGGGAGAACAAAGGAGTGGACTACATTTCCCTCCAGGCTATGGGCCAAAACCACCCCCACAATTCACACCTAGGTGTAAAATTGCAGTTTGAAAGAAAACTCCGCAACGGCATTGGCCGAGGCCAGGCATTCCCAGCAGGGGTCCCCGGTGACGTCACTCAGGTAATAAAAGCTGCGCTGCGACCCTCCTCCTCCTCCTCCTGCGCTTCATTCCCGTGCACCAGGTACAGTAGAGAGCTCCTCCAGCTCTCTCCGCGACTCGGCTGCTGAAAGGGAGCAATCTGCAAACATCTGACCTTTTCCAGAACTTCTTCAAGCCGAGGTCACAGTCTTCAACTCGCGGGCCGAGCACAGATGCTGTGTTTCTCTTCTTTAGGATCCGACGTAGATCGCTGTGCAATCAGCTGATTTCACGTCCTGTGAGGACGAGCAACGACTTTGTTAAAGACAAAGTTCACCGTCTCTCATCTGTGATCTTCCCGCTGCCGCCGAGGAACTCATCACTGTCACCGCCAGGAGAGAGACACGACCCGCCGAGCTTCCAGCCAAGGACCGAGCTCCAGCCGAGGACCGAGCTGTGGAGACCCAGAGACTTTCTGTTCTGACTCCGGAGGACCGGAGCCGCTCACAGTAAGAGGCTGATGTCTGGGCAGAGACACAGTTAGTGTAGCTGTTGTATTGTTGCTATTGACTGATAAGTGCTGCAGATCCTGTTGTTTAGATCGTTCACTGTGATCAGCTTAATAAGCCAAATATCACTAGTTAAAGGACCAATATCCGACCAGACGAGCTCCGGTTCTCTGGCTCCGTTATTGTGTAGTGATGTTGTGGTGATTATTAACTGTGGTGACGATCTCTTGTGGACTCTTTCCTCTCTTCACCTCTATTCTCCCTCTTCCTCCCAATCACGCACCTCATCTACATCTCTCTCACATTCAGGCCCTAGAGTGTGACCGCATCATACACGTAAGGCTCAAGGCCCCTCCCTCTGTTCTCGTGTTCACGCCATTCACGCTCTGCGGCCAGCCGCCATCTTGGCTCTAGCGAGTACCTCACTCTGCCGCCATCTTGGTTCCTACTGACACGTCACTCACGTGACCTCGTCACATCCTCTCTCTCTCTCTCTCTCTCTCTCACCCACACACACACACACACACACACACACACACACGGTTGTACATATGTGTTTTGCCTGTAATCATTTAGTTAGTAACCAGTGTTTGTTTTAGTTATAGTTGAATTATAATCGGTTTAATATTAAGTGATGTTATGTTGAATAATTATTACTCGTATTAATAAATCCTGTTATAATTTAACTAGTCGTTGTCGGTGATTATTGTGATTATATTTGTGATAACAGCTGGATTCACAACAGTCAGTGCTCGAATTTACCCTTCAACCAACCTTCTGAGACTGTATTCTGAGCCATCAATTTGGTCATTGGTCCCTGGTGACAGGGTGGTGCCCCGAGGTTACTACTGGTAGTAAACATTTATATATATATTGGTGATTATCACTGATAATCATTAATATGATAAGCCAATAACCAAATTGCTCCTACCTGTGCCCCAACAACACCTTGGAATTGGATCAGGATCAGGACATTCATGATGCAGTGGAGTGGAGTCGGGGAGAAACCTCACAGACACAAGAGGCATTAATGAAGTTGGGGTTAAAAGACACATTGTAGTGCATGATGAATTACCCGTGTGCAGTGTAGGGATGGAGGTTGTTCATATTGGTCAGCAACCTCTCGCTAAGCTGCAGTTTCCAACAACCATACAAGTCAATAGCTACACTGTGGTCAGAAGTATTCCAAAGTATATAAAGACAGATAATGTCCCACGTTCCAGAAGAGAAGGTAATGCTGGCAGTCACCTGGAAGTCAGATGGTGTGAGACAGCGCATTGTTGATTTTGGTCTTTTCATGAGATTTGTTGACAATATTAGCTTCTGATTTTAGCCATACTGGTGGCATGCGTTACACCCAGATCCCAGACTTTCAAAATAAGGCCTCTTTTTGGATCACAGGTAATAGCACCATAGAGCTCAACATTTAACCATCAAGAATGAGATCAACAGTGAATAAATTACTGACTTTTTTACATTTGAACACTTTTTTTTTTTAACAGAATGAGTCTCTACAGTTATAATCACTTTTAAAACACATCTCATGAATTACTTCTCATTCTTGTCAGTTGGTCTACCACAGACTGAAATATCGCAACAGCTACTGGACAGATTGAGATTAAACAAACATTTAACGGTCTCCAGAGGATGAATGCTCACGACTCTGGTGATTCAGAGCACCACCAGCATACTGACACAGACTGACAGACATATCTCAGCAACTATTTTGTCTAAGAATGCCATGAAACCTGGTGCAGGCAGACATGGTGCCTTGTGACTTTGGTCAGCCCTTGACTTTTCCTGTCGTGCCACCAGCAGTTCAAAGTTTTCACTTACCCTGTGAAATAGTTAAATATTGACAATATCGAAGTGATTGGCCACCGAAGTTTATACAGACATCCATGGTCCTCAGATGATGTAACCTACAGACAGTCTAAATTGTAAATTGTCCGATATTTATACTCATGACATTCCTATCATCCTCAGCTGTGGTTTATGTTTTCGTCTAATGATTAAATGTTGGCATGCTAACATGCTAAATTGAACTGTATTTAACTGAATGCACTACAGTGCCAAATTCTGACTCCACTGGCATGGTTGTAGATTCTTAGAGCTCTATTTTACTGCCGGTGCAAAGCCAGTGCTGGGGCAAATGCAGTTTTTATGCAGTTTTCCTTTGGCAACTGTATTGGTCTGTCTGGACTGTTTGGTCAATTCCTGGAACCAAACGAATGTGTTTGCCCTGAGGTGGGAGGAGAGGTGCAGCTGGGGCTCAGGGTATGCTGAGTAGGTAGTGCAGTGCAATTTTGATGCTCACTTTGGCATGAAACGGCATTTGCCTTCAAACCTGGTCAGCCTCTGCAAAATCAGACGCAGAGCAATTTTAGTGTCTTAGGTGGCAGAGCTATGCACACAGAGATCTCCACAATCCAAAAGCACTTTTCATTTACATAGAGTGTGGCCATTTCTTACTCATCTAATGCAGATTGATATATCCATCAAATTACTATTTTATTGTGATTTACGAAGATTATTACCTATATTATAATCCAGGCGTATAATCCTGTGACCCAAAGTTCCAAAGAAACATCAACAGGCCTACTGATGTTTTATTTGATGATTGAGCAGCCTACAGCAACTTGACGAATGTCTGATCTTTTCCATAAAGTTGATCAAATACTTGTAATAACACACAGCAGCAGGGATGTTGCGTGTTTCAACTACAGTCTCTGATTTGAGAAAAGAGCTCTGAGTGATTTACAAGTAGGGTACAGCAGCAACTTCATTAATTATTTAAATCTCTAAATATGGTGCCAGGATCTGTCAGGAGGTAGGTAAATAATGGTTCAGAGTGCTCCTAACATCACACGAGAAGGCTGTTTCTCACAGATTCCAGGTTTTACAATGGAACCATTTGGAGTAACATGTCTTTCCTCAGGAGTCCTGAGTTCCATCAAATCTATACAGACATTTTTATCAAAAACTCAAAGTAAATATGTTTTCTGTGTGCCAAGAGAATTATTACTGTGAGTTTTGTTTTGACACTTACAGTCATGTTTGAAAGTATTTACAGCTGTGGCTTCTGCCCACAGATGCATATCCATATATCATCCTCCTTTATTCTTTCTGTGACTTTGTGGGGCTCAAAAAGACACAAAATGAGGGATGACTTGGTAAAAAACAAGTACTGTTTGACTTATCTTTGAGTAGTTACTATTTTGTGTTGCTCAGTGGTTCAGATTCGGAGTTAATAATGAATGACTCATTAATAAAGTGGTCAGTATGTTGATTCACAGATATTTGAGAACTCATATTGTCTC
Organism: Trachinotus anak; assembly: GCF_046630095.1. NCBI lineage: Eukaryota > Metazoa > Chordata > Actinopteri > Carangiformes > Carangidae > Trachinotus > Trachinotus anak. The sequence goes on from NW_027273883.1 coordinate 29,549,400, forward strand.
ATATTTCCCAGTCTGTTCTCTTGTAACGCATCATTACTTATTTTATTGTACTGGCATTGGAGTCATGAGGGAACTATCAACTAACATGAATCCTGAAATCCTTAATAATTACGTATAATTCTGCATATTTTTAAGTGTGACTGGTTTTGTTTGTTTGTTTGAGTTTATGGAGCAGGTCGAGCAAACTTATACCTGCCCTGCACCAGTAAAACTGCAACTTTTTTAAGCAAGAGCAAACACAGCAATGAAAGAATTTGACTTTTTTTTTTTTTTTCACTATAAAACAGGTCTAGGTGCTATGCAAATGCCTCCTACTGCCAGGGATCTTAAAATCAGTATATATCAGATTATCAGATCTGAGCCTGTCTCCCTGGTTCACCTTGTTGCCGTTAAATGGGATGAGAGGAACACATGTAATTGTTTATTACTGAAGCTCACCAACTCCGCCTGCTTATTCTGTGTTCCTCCTACCAATAATACAGTACATCCGGACAGTATTCACAGCACTTCACTTTTTCCACATTTTGTTATGTTACAGCCTTATTCCAAAATTGATTCAATTTATTTTTTACCTCAATCTTTACACACAATACCCCATAATGAGAAAGTGAAAAAGGGTTGCATGAAATTTTTGCAAATATATTGAAAATAAAAAACAAAAACAATCACATGTACATAAGTATTCACAGCCTTTGCCATGACACTCAAAATTGAGGTCAGGTGCATCCTGTTTCCACTGATCATCCTTCAGATGTTTCTACAACTTGATTGGAGTCCACCTGTGGTAATTTCAGTTGATTGGACATGATTTGGAAAGGCACACGCCTGTCTATATAAGGTCCCATAGTTGACAGTGCATGTCAGAGCACAAACCAAGCCATGAAGTCCAAGGAATTGTCTGTAGACCTCCGAGACAGGACTGTATCGAGGTACAGATCTGGGGAAGGGTACAGAAAGATTTCTGCAGCATTGAAGATTCCAATGAGCACAGTGGCCTCCAGCATCCATAAATGGAAGAAGTTTGGAACCACCAGGACTCTTCCTAGAGCTGGAAACCCGGCCAATCTGAGCAATCGGGGCAGAAGAGCCTTAGTCAGGGAGGTGACCAAGAACCCAATGGTCACTCTGACAGTGCTCCAGCGTTGCTCTGTGTAGAGAGGAGAACCTTCCAGAAGGACAACCATTTCTGCAGCACTCCACCAATCAGGCCTGTATGGTAGAGTGGCCAGACAGAAGCCACTCCTCAGTAAAAGGCACATGACAGCCCGCCTGGAGTTTGCCAAAAGGCACCTGAAGGACTCTCAGGCCATGAGAAATAAAATTCTCTGGTCTGATGAAACAAAGATTGAATTCTTTGGCCTGAATGCCAAGCGTCATGTCTGGAGGAAACCAGGCACCGCTCATCACCTGGCCAATACCATCCCTACAGTGAAGCATGGTGGTGGCAGCATCATGCTGTGGGGATGTTTTTCTGCAGCAGGAACTGGGAGACTAGTCAGGGTTGAGGGAAAGATGAATGCAGCAATGTACAGAGACATCCTTGATGATAACCTGCTCCAGAGCGCTCTGGACCTCAGACTGGGGCAAAGGTTCATCTTCCAACAGGACAATGACCCTAAGCGCACTGCCAAGATAACAAAGGAGTGGCTTCGGGACAACTCTGTGAATGTCCTTGAGTGGCCCAGCCAGAGCCCAGACTTGAACCTGATTGAACATCTCTGGAGAGATCTGAAAATGGCTGTGCACCGACGCTCCCCATCCAACCTGATGGAGCTTGAGAGGTTCTGCAAAGAAGAATGGGAGAAACTGCCCAAAAACAGGTGTGCCAAGCTTGTAGCATCATACTCAAAAAGACTTGAGGCTGTAATTGCTGCCAAAGGTGCTTCAACAAAGTTTTGAGCAAAGGCTGTGAATACTTATGTACATGTTATATTTTTGTCTTTTATTTTTAATATATTTGCAAAAAATTTAAGCAAACTTGTTTCACTTTGTCATTATGGGGTATTGAGTGTAGAATTTAGAGGTAAAAAATGAATTTAATCCATTTTGGCATAAGGCTGTAACATAACACACCCATTTGTGTTTGCACTAGGGATTTTGCCTGCACTTAAGACTGGCACTATTTCAGGAGAGTAGAGCCTGCAGTCTTGTTTTACAGCTACTGCCTTGTTGAAACATTGTTTCCTATTACTTCTGTACCAATTTCTCCCTGATCTTTGCTCCATGCTAATAAAGTACAAGATGACATTTGGATTGATGTAAGAATACAGCATTGATATGACATTTATGCATGCTTCCATTCATTCTTAATGAGTACCGAGTTTTCCAGATGCTGTTGTTAACTTTACCTGTGTTAAACACAGGATTTATAACTATTCAAACTAATTGGACCATCATATGGAAATTGTTCTCTCCCCTGTCTATCTGTTGGTCTCTCTTGTCTTATTGTGGTTGGTAATGAGGCCAGGAGCACAGAGTTAGTGATTACAGGAGAAGGACCTCAACACCGAAAGCCAGAGAAAAAATTGTCTGTGAGAAAATCTGGTTGAAAGGCTTGTTCTGCCCTCGGTCACCCTCACAATAAACACCACCAGCACCTCGGTCCCTGGCCAAATTAATTATGTGAAATTGCAGGTTGTGGAAGTTTTTTGTCATTGATTGCAAGCAACAAATGTTTTCAGGGGAATTGGTTCATGTCATTTCAAGCACACAACACTCTCATTAAAGGCAAATCTGTGCTGTAACACAGACAAATAGACAGTACTTTGGGAGCTGAATTTCACCTGATGAGTCACTGGCACTGAGAATACAAAGTTTCACAACACAATTTCCTGTGTTTCAAACCAAACACAGACCTGCACTTTAAAGGTGTGTGTCTGGTTAACTGCATTGCCTTAGTTGTCTCTGATGTTAAATGGTCACATCAAATACTGCAATATTGAAGTTATGGTGTATGACAGTCAGACCAATATATAATTTTACTGATACATTAGATCAGTCAAAGAAAATAATACACTGATAGTTGAGAATGTGACTTGCCAGGTCCAGTATGGGCCGACTGCTGAACCTACACTCATCCTGCTTGATGTGGTTTTTCATTATTATTATTCAAATATTTTTATTGGCTTTTTATACTGCAAACACATACAACACAGTCAACAAGGCTGCAAACAGCAGTCACAAAATATATGGAAAATAAGGCAACAATAATAACGTAGACGTACACGTATAAAACAGAAAATGTATATTAAAAAAAAGGTTAAAAAATAAATTAAATAAATAAATAATAATAATAATAACAACAATGACCGAAACTAAAATTAAAGCATACAATTTTAAACCTGTTACAGAGATCGTGTCAATTAAGTAGTAGTCTAAGTGTCCCTAGCTGGGAATTCCAGCGGCTGCCAGACATTGTAAAACCTCTGGGTTGATCCCCTGATTGAGTGTTTCAATTTCTCAAGTTTCAAATGCGCCATTACATCCCCAACCCAGTGCCTGTGCGTGGGAGGCCTAACTGATTTCCAGTTACGCAAAATAAGGCGCCTGGCTAGTAGGGATGAAAAGGCGATGGCATCCGACTGTGCCCTAGATATCGCCACCTCAGCAGGGGCCACACCAAACAATGCGATTCAGGAGCAGGGCCTATCTCTTTGTTGCAGATATAAGAGAATGTGTCAAAAATTGAGGACCAAAAACTGTACCAACTTTGGGCATGCCCAAAACCTATGATAGAGGGTGGCCGGAGCCTGGCAGCATCGGCAGCAGGTCAGATCCACATCTGGATATATCCTGGCCAGTTTAGTTTTAGACAAATGGAGCCTGTGGAGCACTTTGAACTGGAGCAAACCATGTCTGATACAGATTGAACGTGAGTGTACTCTCCTAATTGCACTTTCCCAGGAATCATCTGAAACTTCAAATCCCAGTTCCTCCTCCCACACTGCCCTAATATTATTAAGTGAAGGAGAGGCAATCATTTGAATATTGTCATACAGTCTGCTCACTCCCCTTCTTTGTTCTGGATCTCCACCCGAACACTCATCTATCCAGTCATTTGGTGGAAGTGACGGAAAGGAAGGGAAATACTTACGAACAAAGACGCACACCTGCAAATATCTTAATGAATGTGATCTGGGAATGTTGTACTCACTTACAAGCTGCTCAAAAGACATGAATACACCGTCCTTGAAAAGATCCTTCACCCGTTTCAGACCATTCCTGAACCATAACTTAAACGCTGTGTCCATGAGTGAGGGCAGGAAGAGTGCATTATCCGAGACTGGGAGAGAGGACATGGCCTTTCTATGTTTGAAGTGGTTCCTAAATTGAGACTATATTTGTAGTGAGCCACCCACAATAGGATTGTTTGTGAGGCACCGTTTACTAAGTGGTAGTGGCGCACATACTAAAGAAGGTAGGGACATAGGATGGGTGGAATGTTGTTCCATTTCAGTCCACACAGGTCCATCCCTCTCATAAAATGCAGACACCCAGTATGACAATTTATAAATATTAGCCGCCCAATAATATTGTAGAAAATTTGGTAATGCTAAGCCTCCAGCCTCTTTCTGTTTCTCAAGATGCGCCCTCCTTCTCCGTGGGATGGTCTTATTCCATATAAAGACGGATATGGATTTATCTAACTCTTTAAAAAAGGACTTTGGGATAAAACGGGCACTGTATGGAACAAGAACCTGGGCATAATTGTCATTTTGACAGAATTGACTCTGTCTGTGAAATAGGCAGTGCTGACCAACGGACAAGGTCCTGCTTGGCCTTCTCTAGGGCTGGTTTAAAATTTAGTTTGAATAAATCACTATATTTACGTGTTACTGATACCTACACCTAGATATGTAAAAGTGTCAGGAATTACTTTTAGTGGATATATGTCAAAGGACATCTGATGAGCCTGGTCATTAATAGGGAAGAGCAGACTCTTAGTAAGGTTGATTTTGTAGCCTGAGATCGTCCCGAAGCTAGAGATAATTTCTAATGCCTTAGGAATAGAGATAGAAGGGTTGGACAGATAGAGTATCAGGTCGTCCACATATAGAGACAGCTTGTGAGTTTGGCCCCCCTATCAATACCCCTGAGCTCCCAAGTACTCCTTAGTGCAGGGGTCGGCAACCCGTGGCTCCAGAGCCACATGTGGCTCTTTCATCCCTCTGCTTCGGCTCCTTGTGGCTTTAGAAAATAAATAATGAGTATTTAATTAAAATTTATTTTATTTTAGTTTGTTAGTTTTTTAAATGTAATTCTAAATTTGAAGATTATGGTGATCTTGTAACATTAAAATAAAACGTGTTTAATTTTTTGTCGCTCAAAATATGCGTCACAACCGCCGATGTGTGAAACCCGCCGGCACGCGATTTATTGAGATTTTCGACCCCCGGTAATTTTGTTTTCTCTGTAGCAGTTCATTGATTTCATAAATGTAACACACTTTTTTTATACATAGCATAAAGGTAAAAAACGATATATATAGTGTTATCTTCATTTTAGATGTCAAAAGGGTTTTGTGGCTCCCGGTGTTTTCTTTTCTGTGGGAAACGGGTCCAAATGGCTCTTTGAGTGTTTAAGGTTGCCGACCCCTGCCTTAGTGCAAAAGCCAGCGGCTCAATGGCCAGGTCGAATAAGAGCGGGCTCAGGGGGCACCCCTGTCTGGTCCCCCTACAAATAGGAAAATAATTGGAAATTGTCTTATTAGTAGTTGTTAGTATTAGTAGTTGTATGCTACAGCGGCGTAGCATACAAGACCTTTATCCAGGAACAAAAGGCTGGTCCAAAACCGAACCTCTCCAGAGTTGCGAATAGATATTCATACTCAATACGATCGAATGCTTTGTGTGCGTCGAGGGAGAGCAGGACCTCTGCTGATTGTGACTTTTCCGGAGAATAAAGAATATTAAAAAGCCTACGTACATGGCTAGAAAGCTGCTGCCCTGTAATAAAACCAGTCTGATCTGGATGTATCACTGTATGTATCAATCTACTAGCTAGAACTTTAGTTAAGATCTTGTAGTCGCAGCAAAGTAGGCTTACAGGACGATATGATTCACATTTCAGGAGGTCCTTTCCTTTCTTAAGAAGCACGGAAATGGTGGCTTGGGTCATTGTAGGGGGGAGTGTCTTACACTCAAGAGCTTTGGCATAAACGTTTTTTAGAAGAGGGATTTGTTTGCCTGACAATTTAAAAAAAAATTTGATTGGGAAGCCATCCGGCCCGGGGGCTTTACTGCTCCTCATACGTTTAATTGCCCAATCAATTTCCGCAGCTGAGATGCTGTTGTCAAGATCTGTCCTATCCTGTTGACCTACTGCTGGGATCTCGAGACTATTGAAAAACTGAGCTAGTTTCGCATCATCGCAATTTTCCATGGCATAAAGGTCCTCGTAAAACTTTCTAAATTACTCATTTATGCATTTTTGATCTGTTGTTATCCCATCTGTAGTGTTAATCTCCGCAATAATTCCAGCCTCTGCAGATTGTCTTAACTGATGGCAAAGTAGCTTGCTGGCTCGTTCCCCATGCTCATAAAACTCTTGACGAGATCTGAGATGAAGCTCCTCAGCCACTCCAGACAAGAGGGTGTGAAATTCTGTTAGCAAACCTATTCTCTCCCTACTAAGATCAGCAGATGGAGCTTCTGAATTTTTACGGTCGACATCATTTATTGAAGAGATGAGCTCGATAAGGCGTGCTGAGCATCTTCTGTTCATACTTACGTTATAAGATATTATCTGACCGCGTAAATAAGCTTTCATAGTTGCCCAGAGGTTACAGTGGCTTGTATCTGGTGACTGATTTGTTTCTAGAAAAAAATCAATTTGCGCTGATAGGAAGTTAACAAAATCTTCATCAGACAGAAGACGTGGGTTGAGTCTCCAGGTGTGTTGTGGAGGCTCATTATTTGGACAGCAAAGCACCATTGTTGCTGGGCTATGGTCGGAAATAACAATGCCCTCATATTCACTAGACCTCTGTAGGGGGAGGAGTTTTTGTCCAGCAAAAAATAGTCTATCCTGGAATATGAGTGGTGTGCTGGAGAGAAAAATGAATACTGTCTCGAGATCGGATTTCTATATCTCCATGCATCAATCACCCCATATGTTTGGAGAAAAACATTTATGGTCTCTACTGATTTACTTAGCGTTCCAGATGTGGTTCTCGAACGATCTAGTGTGGGATGTAGAACACAGTTCAAATCTCCCCCGAGAACCAGTTGGTGACTGTTTAACTCTGGAAGAAGTGAGGGCAGCTGTGACTCAGGAGATAGAGTGGGTCATCCACTTATCAGAAGGTCGGTGGTTCGACCCCCGGCTCCTCCGGTCCACATGTCGAAGTGTCCTTGGGCAAGGCACTGAACCCCAAACTGCCTCTGGTGGCTGTCCCATCAGTGTATGAGTGTGTGTGAATGTTAGAAGCACTCCACTTTAGATGTAAGTGCTATATGTATGTGTGTGTGAATGGGTGAATGCGGCTCACATTGTAAAGCACTTTGAGTGGTCAATAAGACTAGAAAAGCGCTATATAAGCAGTCCATTTTTTACCATTTTAAATAATCACTGAAAAATTTAGCATTGTCCCAGTTGGGGGCATAAACACAAGCAAGAACCACTGGTACATTGAACAGATGTCCCTGGACAATAATAAAACGACCATCTTTATCTGGAATTATATTTGTATGCACAAATTGCACATCCCTCTGAATTAAGATAGCTGTGCCACGGCATTTAGCATTAAATTTAGAATGGAAAATCTGAGAAAATCCCCCTCTCTTAAGTCTGGTGTGATCACCATTACGCAAATGTGTTTCAGTTAAGAATGCTATGTCCGTTTGCAATTTCAATAAATGAGAAAACACCTTACTTCGTCTTACTGGTGATTAAGCCCTTTGGTTTTCCAGTTTGTAAATTTCGTATTTACCCGCCCTCAACCGCTAATAGGGTCCGCCATGTTCTAGTTTCTGAAATGAGATGACAGCCATCAGACTAGGAACCGCTTGATCATAGAATATTTTGACAAGTGACAACTCTCTGTATGGGCATTGTAGAATAGGATTCAAACGAAAAAGACTTGAGAACAACAAAAAATAAAACAACACAGTATCGACCACATCATTCACAAAACCCCATTGTCGGCCTCTCCCCAAACGAGAGGCTGCATGTATCCCCGCTCGTACTCTATCACACAACAAAACAAAGCTTACCTCATGAGACCGAGTCTCACCAAAACCATATGAATAACAGAATAAAATGTTGCAGCTAAACTAACTATTGTTATCGAATATAATACACACTCATTAAATTTCCAAGCTAGCACCAGGTTATCTCTAACTTCAACCCCACGCTGGTGGTCTGAGGAAATACTAAAACCACTGAGTCATTAATATCAGCTCAAAACAGTGAGTAAATGTATGGTGGATTTTTGCTGGTAAACAGTGGGCACAGTAAAATAACATTAGACTTCAGTGGGTCCAAATTATGTTAACAAAGCCTAGTTAGGCAAAAATGAACAGTGAAATGACTTCAAACGTCACTAATGGTCACATAGGAACAGTAGAATATTGTAAAACATGTTTCCAAATCCACCGGTAATGTATTGTCAATGCCATATAACAAAGACTGGGCTGAAAAGTTAAATGTTTTTATCTATTGCTGGTTGTCACTGGAGACCTCAAAACTTCCTGGCTTAAGCCAAGTCTTTAACAGGATGGCAGTTCAGATATCGTGGATCAAATAAACCGCTGTATGAAACGTAGAACCTCTCACCGCTAAACCTTTTTAGGGCCCGCCCTTCAGGTTTTTCATTATGAAATCCTTGGCCTGTTTGGGGTCTTTAAAGCTTGTGCACACGCCATCTGACGTCGTTATCCTCAGCTCCGCTGCGTACCACAGGCCATAGCGGATTCCCTCGCAGGTCCTCAACAAGCCCCTCACCTTATTAAACTTTTCAATTCAGCATTCTGTCTCCATCTTTGGTTCTACACCGTCTCTACTGCTGTGTTTTCACTCTGCATCTCTCAGAGATCACTTCTCACTCACAGTTCAGAACTGGGACACCTTTGGCTTTGATGTGTTTCTGTTAATGAGGATGAATTTTAGTTACTGCTTCTGTGTACTGTCAAGTGTCAAAAACAACCAGTTTGGTGGCATTTCTTTCTTCTTCGACTTTTTAGTTAACTAAACAGATAAATAAATCCAAAACATCACTTCCTCTCTTTACTATGACACTGAAGGCGAAGTAGAAAGTTGATATACAAGATCTTATGGACATACTGTATATGACAGTTTGGGTAACGGCTTCAAAGAAACCAACTTAACTTAAGTGAGACACATAAAAAAGGTCAAAATTAAAGCAGCATTAAACCATTTGAAAGTTCTTATATTCTTCTTTCATCATTTATCGACTTTAAAATTATTTTTCTTGTTTTTAAAGCACTTCATGGTCTTGCACCATCCCACTTGTCTGACATGCTTGTACTGCATGAAGCAGGACAGCCCCTCAGGTTCCCTGGCACCAGTCTTTTAGTTGTACAGAGTCAGTTGTTGTGTAACCCTGCCTGAGGACCTGGAAGTGACTTAAAGTTTTAATATGTTTAAATATGAATTTCAAAAACAAAACAACCATACCCAGACCCTTTTGAGGGGGTAGTCTAGGTCGGGTCCCAAAGAAACTCTGGAGCATATCAATTTTGGAGTGAATGTGGTCCAATTTTGATCCAATCCCCACTCAAAGTTTGAGCTAGATAGCTCTTGTAGCCAGGTGTGCTTTGCATTCTGCGATGCAGAGGAGCATGCAAACAGCAGGTAGCAGCAAAGTTAACAACTTAACGTAGCAGCCAAGAAGGAGAATAAAGGTAGTCAAAATGTTTGGCAGAGGGAGAGAGGATTTCACTGGTCGACCGAACAGTGCTGTGACAACACTACAGAAAGAAAGCTTCTGTCTGGGATCCACAGTAGTTTTCAGATGCTGATTTTCCTCAAAAGTTTTCTCTATTTACATATGATATACGATATGTAGAATTGGTCATAGTGGTATTTTAGTACAAAGCCTTGTGTTAAAGTTACTGCTTTACATGTTAATACAAACTTAATACTTCTTATAATTGTTTCAAATTAAAAGCCCTCTAGCCTTTCAGTAGGCAGAAACCCTTCATTTCTTTACAGGGCTTTTATTGCTGTGCTGCAGGAAGCGTATTGTCTCATTTCCAGTGGCTCGTGTTTCTGTTGCTTACATTCTATTCAGATCTGTTAGTTTCTTTAGCATTAGGCAATTACTTCTCTCTTCCCCTGCCTCTCTTCTGTTTGGCGTGTCTTATGGTTAGTTCGTCCTCTGCCTACTTTAGTAATAATGATACATATAATGAAAGTAGTTAATGTAGTTTTATGTAATGGAGGCGGGGCTAAGTGAACTAGAATCACAACTCCGCCTCCCTGAAGCTTCTAAGCAGCCAAGAAACCAGAGCGGCTCAGTAGACTGCGTGTAACGAGAGGTTACCATATCATTGCACATCTTCAGCATTAGTTCCCTTGTTCTCAGACATCTAATGTCAGCGCGTCTTCACAGAATCAGAATCTGAACAGCATTATGACTACGTACCAAAGCAGAATCTAGCATTCTGCTGTGGGATAAACTGCTCAGATATGTACTACAGCTATGAAGAATAGTCATTTTTCACTGCTCCATGTCGCATAGAATGTCACAGTCAAGAGCGTAGGACCTTCTTCCTGTACATATCTCCCTGCTCCCACCAGACAAAAATTAAGCAGAGTGAACATTATCACATGGTTTGTCGTGATGCAATTTGGTTCACTTGAATTTCTCTCTGTGCGAAAGGAACAGAGCCCACAAGTAACAAACTTATCTCAGACCAGAACAAACAAATCTTGGGTGTGAAACATCCTCAGACTTGACAAAGCTCCCACAGAGCCGACAAAGACTCAGTACAAATATTTTCAAATTCCATGGTGACAGCTGACACTGAGAGTCCCTGTAACGCCTTTAACTGGAATTGTTTAAAATGTGTTTGAACATTGTATTGCTTGTGTTGCTTGCTCTCATGCACTCAGTTGTGAAAGTGTCTCACACAAAGTCAGACACCCACCCATCACTTTTCCTCTACCTGGGCAATTGTTCCTGAGAGTCACCAGTCATTATTTTTCATTTTATTTTGTATTTAATCTTTTTTCAATCAAGTGGGCCCATTAATGTTGGGAACTTCTTTTGATCAGGCTGAGATGGCTGGATAAAGAGATCAAAAATAACATTAAAAAGTCAAAGACAATTAATGAAGGAGCCACCTGAGTCAAATGAATTCTGTAAAATAAGATTGTAGAGATATATTGAACGTTTGTCCCAAACAGCTATCAAAATAAAAATATACCAATGAGTCAGTATAGAGACAGAGAGCAAAGCACAATGATGAGTGAATGGTTTTAATTAGGTGACACATCTCAATATGCTGTCCATCATGTGAAGACACTGTGCTGATGCATTCATGTGTAATAAATCACTACAAAGCCAGTCTCAACAATGCAAAATGAAATGGGTAAATCAAAGTGAAAACAAAATAAGTGCAGCTAGTTGCTGCAAAATTACATAAATGTTCATGAACAAGAGATATAGTTAAAAAAAAACATCCTCAGCACACCTACCTCAAGCTGGTTCTACTGTGCAGTGGCCCCTCAAAATCTGTCTCTCTAATAAATCAGACACTGGGGGTTTAGCACTGTATTGAACTTCTCTATATAGCTGCCTGAAGGCACCATTTCTTTCTACCAAAGCTGTTTTGTGTTGGTCAGGGCTGTACTCGGCTGAAAAAAATATTTCAGAGTGGGTACATTATTGAAATGAGAGCCTCTGTTCTAGGTGTATGTATCACAGCAATTCTTTTGAATTTGTAGTCCATTGTTTTCTGAGCAAATACGTGACAAATTGTTACACAGTTGTTATTATTATTATTATTGTTAATTTATTTATTTTTGATATATATTATAACAGCAGTGAAGTGAAAAATGGGGAGATGATGATTTGATGATAAACAAAAACCTTGTGATTGAAAAAAGTTAAATGCTACATTTTAACTGTTTAGAATCCATCACTAAATTCATGGCAAACCAATTTCATGTCATTTTGCAATAACACTAGGATGACCTTGTAGTTGCATTGAATTGAGACCTTTTGATAAGTTACACGTAGTGAGAAGCATGGGCTGGTGCTCCACTGAGGATCTCTGTCATTCTCGGTGTCAGGGAGGCAGCTGCAGTGATCAGACTCCTCCTCCTCCTCCTCCTCCAGGCAGAGTCTGTTTCTTTGTTTTAATCAGAGTCATTGCAGGAAAGGAGGCTTCACACAAATATGTGATGAAAAAGTAATAACTGCTCCAAAGCTGACTTTCCCAGTACAGGGTGCTCCTTCTTCACACACACCCAAAACTGTGTGAGAGGGAATGTGTCAAACTTTGACCGCAGGCCTGGTCACATGATGACTGACAGGAAGCTTTCTTCTGTTTGCTTCAGACAAGAGAAATGTAGGGTTCTCACCTAATCCAGATGTGCAAATTTCTCCTCCATATCAGGGACAAGAATTAAAACTACCAATCACCTTGGCCAAATCTTCATCTATGATTGACTTCTCCACATCCTCACTGGAAAGCATCCACCTGAGGAAAGCAGGTGAAGAATGCTGTGTACTTGTTGTGTGTGTTCAGCTCCATGTTTTCACAAAGGAAACAAAAAGAGGAATCAAGTTGCACATTAAGTGGCTTTGATTTAATTAAGTTTATTACTTTAATGGTGTCGTTCGAAGCGTCATGCAGCACGGGACTCAATGCCTCCCTGTGGATGACACAGTCAGTATGTACACTAATATTCCACCATTACTTCAAATATGACAGTATATAAAATCTGATATGGATTACATAAACAGCATATTCCATTTTTCAAATGTAGCATTTCCTGATAAAGACACATGGAATATACTGATATTATTCAGGGTTTATGAGCATCTGTTGCATAACTGCCAACAGTGCAGGTGGTGCACTGCACCAGGGCCCACTAGCTGTCAGGGGCCCATCACACTTACAGTTTTGAGTCATAGTCTTCCATTATTTTTTATTTTTTAACCCTTTGTTTTCAAAACTGCATGTTAGAAATAGTCTTATTTCTACTCCACTTATTTAATTTGGCTTCTTTCTTCTCAAAAGTTACTAAGTAAGGCTTGCTGGGAAATCCTAACTTGACCAATGAGTCAAGTCCCTGTCTTTTGTGATAACTTGCATGGCAGACGTCAGTTTTTTTCTCAGCCTCAAGCTGGTGGACTTCAGTACATAGAAAATTAAATTAGCATGATGAGTATACTGCAAAACCGACAAAATTTGATCATTTTACTTGTTCAACAAGTTCACGGTATGCTAGCAATGCTAACATGCAGCCAGAGGCTAACGATACCGCATTTTCAAAAATCTGGTCAGTATCAATATGTCTCACACTGTGCATTTCCATTGACATCTGTTGATTCCTCTAGCTGGCGTAAAAAAGATTTTCCAAGTTTTCCCACAACTTGATCAACAATGTCTGTTCACATGCATCATATCTATTCTGGAGCAACTGGTGTTGTCTGACGAAGGAACAGTTTTTAACTTGTCTGCTGTGTTTTTGTCCAGCATAGTCTCAGCCAATACAACAGCAGCTGGAAGTAACAGGTCTTCAGCAACGGTGAATGGCTGTTTGGCTTTAGCTATGAGCAAAGACACTGTATAAGAAGCCTCCAGTGCTTTGGCTGATGTTGTGGACATTTTGCACATCATTTTCTGGGAAAACCTTAAGTCAGAAGGTTTTCTCTGAAATAACTCTGGTGGCTTTTCTTGATTTTCATCTTATTCAATACTGAAACTTGCATCTTGCGCACAGAGAACTGATTGTGGAAGTTTACTGCAGTTAACTGCTGAACTGAAAATAGGAATATTAAATATAAAATAAAGTTTATTACACTTACATTTACATTTCTTTTTTTAACTTATTATAGTACAATTAATATAGGAATTATGCATGACTGATATCTATTAAATTAACATCTAAAAAAACTCAGAGGCAGCAAAGCCCCAAATCACGAATCTCCCTCCACCCTACCTCACCTTTGGGATGATGTTTTCTTGTTGGTATGCAGAGCCCTTCTTACACCATACATAGTGCTGCACCATTTCAACCTTAGTGTCATCAGTCCATAAAACATTTTTCCAGTGGTGTTGTGGAGAATCAAACTGCTCTTTGGCAGACTTAAGATGCGCAGTGATGTTTTTCCTGGAGAGCAGCAGCTCCCCCTGTGGCAGGACTCCATGCTCCACGCAACCATGCATTATGTATAAAGTAGACTCGTGAACAGAGACGTTAACCAGCTCCGATGATTCCTTTAAGCCTTTAAGCCTCTGTGGTTTTCTTTTACCTCACTGAGCAAACTGCATTGTGCATTTGGAGTCATCTTAGCTGGGAGCCTGCTTCTAGAGAGAGTAGCCACAAAACTAAATCGTCTCCATTTGTAGACTGTTATTCTAACTGTGGGCTGATGAATATCTAAACACTGTGAAGTGACTGAATCCCATTCTGGCTTTTTGTAAATTAAAAATTCTTGGAGGTCTCTGCGAGGTCTTTTTGTGAAGCATGCTTCAAATCTGCAGATATTTCTGATGAATAGCAAACTCAAAATGTTTAGAAATATTTCAATGTTTTTTTGTGTGTTTGTTTTTTAATTGAAAATAGCTCTAACCGACACCTCCATCTGGTTTCATTGATTGGACTCCAGGTTTGATAGCCCCTGACTCCAGCTTTTGTTAATGTCATTAGATGAGCCTCATCAACAAGGCGAGAGAGCCCCACTGTCACTGATCCCCCTGATCCCCAATTGCACCAATCACCAGCACAAATTCCTTGTATGTGGAAACATACTTGGCAATAAAACCGATTCTGATTCTGATTCTGATTCTGATGAGGGGTTCACATTTTTCCAGCTACACTGTGAATGTTTGATGTTTTCAATATGGTCAAGAACAGTACAATGGTTTGTGTGTCACTAGTTAAAATGTTAGATCCAACCATATTCAAGGGTTCGCTTACTTTTTCTTGCCACTGTATCTCACCAAAACAGTTACAGTTATACGTAAGTGGTTTATTGTGAATAGCAGATTCATGGCCTGAATTATTATCCCAGTCCATCCCTGCCTTCCCCTTGGTCCTGTGCGGTTTTCAACCTGTTGCTTAAAAGAAAAACATCATCAGGCCAAATACGTAGGTAAACGTTTAAAGCAGATAACAACTTCCTTTGTCTTCCCCTGAATTGTGAGAACAATCCACAGTGTGTGTAGGCTTACTCCTCGCATTAGAAAATACAGTAACATTAACTTAGTTTTGTCTGCATTCAACACAAGGTAGAGATGATGGAGCTGAGAAAGCAAAATATTCAAGGCAGACTGCAGAGTACAGCGGTAGTGTTCAGCAAGTCCTGCAACTGTAGGTTGTTTGTCCCTACTCCATGAAACACCACTATCTCGGTTATTGGTCACAGTTTGTTTAGGTTTTGTCAGGCAAACTTCGTGGTTGAGTTTAGGTGATTCAGGTTTAAGTAAGTACTTTGTTAAGGTTAGAGGATACTTATCATCATAGCTGCAGTAATAAACGGTCCTTGTGGAACCGTCACAGATAAAAGGAACAAAGTTGACTTTTGGTTTCACACAGAGAACAAACTGATGTCGTCTGTGTGAGAATCATGTGTTTTGTCAACTCGTCCTCCACATCAACCTCCACCCACTGCAGACTTTGTCGCTGTGTATAAAACATCACTTGACTTCCTTGTTTGCTCCTGTCATAATTACTATGGCTGCCAGACGCTACCTAGCAATAAAAGGTTAACTGTGGGTCATACTGAGGTGCTGGCTTGTTTTTTACAGGAGGACAGTCTTGCAGTGTAGTATATTTAAAAAGAAAAAAATGTTCACTGGAAAAGAGATTTTAAACATCTGAATAAACAAGTCTTCCTGCTGTTTTTCTGGTAAAGACAGTCTCATTACTGTGCTGTAGTGGTCAGTTTGTGAACATCTCAGAACATTTACCCAATGGAGACCACTAACAGTGATCACAGTGATGAATATGGATCAAAAAGCTTGGAACAAAATCATTCCTATACAAATGTTGTTCCAATAGTTTGCTTGTAGTAATCAAGTAGTCTACTTACAGTGTTCATTTGGGTTTTTTCATACATGACAGCATATGAAAAAAAAAAATTCTAAATTGCTGTGGCCTTCTACCGTGAGCAGTCATATGCTGAGTGTCTCTTCTTAATGACCGTCCCTGCCTGCTCTGTGTGTGTGTGGGTGTGTACATGTGCTTGTCGTGCGCCACGAGATATGATCACCACCACAGTGCATACCCATCATCCCCACTGTCACAGCAGCAGGTATGTTAGAGGACCACGCCACAGCTTATTTTATCTTTAAATCAGTAAATAGCCAAACTGTCTGTTGCATTATTTTATATTCATGTGATGAATATCCAAATGTCAATTAGATGGTAATCTGCATGAGAAATAAAAGAAAATTATTTCATATATAGAATTATATTAGATAATATGCCACAGTAATCATCCACTTACAATTTGACCCATGTTCATTATACACAGTTCCCACTGTGCATTTGGAGGAAGGAATTTAAGGCAATTTTAATAGCAACAAATGATCAGGGGAAATTAATTTCAAGTCATTCATATAAACCACCCAAAGCCCATATTGTTGAAATGTTGTACATACTGTAGCTGCTTCAGTTGCACAGCCCGGCACTTGTCAGATACAATATTCATTCATGTTTCATTGCCAAGAGTAGCAGTCTACATACATTGGAATCCAGGAGCAAGGAGAGGTCATGAAGACAGCAAGGGATGCCTCGTCCTGTCACTCACTGATTACCAATTATTGCTGAGCTCTCCAGTGGAGGTTCAAGCCAAGCAGCCGGCTCCATTTTAATGGGCCACCACTACACATTTGACGTCAGCTTTCTAAATACCAGAGCGGATCAACCAAACAGCCAGTGCTTTGTCCCCAGCTCACAATACTAAGCAGCCATGGAATGAGACGCAAAAGAGTGAAGGAATAGAGAGAGGGGGGGGATAAGAGAAGGGATGTGTTGAATGGAGGGAGAAAGAAGCATTACCTGTCTTCTTTTGCCCTTTGCTCTTCCCTCTCATTTGTGAGGAATCAAAGATTTTTTTTGATTTATAATTAGCTGACCCTGACACTAATTAGAAATGCTCTGTGTGTCAGACTAGAGTGAACTGAATTTTTCCCTTAACATGGTCACCGTGCCAATAAGTGGGGCAAGACTTTGTTTAAGAGCAGCTCTGCAAGCTCATCAAAATGCCATCAAGTGCACTCATCTGAAGAGAAGGACTGTTAATCTGCACTGACAGTTGAGAATGTTGTGTCATCAAATCGAAGATGTTAAGATGATGGTTTAAACCAATGTTAAAACCCGTGCAAACACATGTCTGTTCATAATTACAATGATTTATTGTGAAACAAGAAAATCATGTACAGTCTGAAAAGTTTGGTTTTTTTGGTTTGGTTTTATTTCCCGGGTTTATCTTTTAATGATTACGTTATAAATGAGTTTTAGAATAAATACATTTTATGAAACTAAGGGCCCTATCTTACAATGGGCACAAAGAGCAACACAAGTGTCTTTGCTAGTTTCAGACTGACACAGCTGTCATTTTCCCTCCATCGTCCATGTTGTTTAAATAGCAAATACACTAGCACCATCTGAGCACCCAGGGGTGCATTGCTCTTGAAATGAGGTGTGGTCAGGCACATTGTTGGCACTGTTATCTTGAGGCAGTGGAAAGTGACTGACCAGCAAAAACCTGGTCTGAAGTCAGTGGCACAGTATTTTACAGTTATTTTATGAGCACATTGTCAAGAGAGTAATATGTGCACATTTTCCCTGTTACTCACAAGTAGAGTGTGCCACAGACTAAATTTGTCCCACCACATTTTCATAATAAAGCAAAATGTATTTACATTTCTCATCATATAAAACATATTTAATGTTGTGATTTGTTCCGTTGCTTCTTGGTATTGATTCATTCAGCCCTTTTGGTCAGTCCATATATGTAATCAACTAGCCATGAATACAATCTAATTCTGTGTGAAACACTGCACCATTATAATAGCAGTCCACCAAGGTGCAAGCGTGGTTGGCTTTTAAAAGGAATGGGAGATGGATCTCTGATTAGTTTAATGCATGTTACACCAAAAACACTCCCATGAATAATTAAGGTGCAATCCTTTTGAACCATGCGCCTGGCGCAGCAACTGTTTTTTTTTTCTGCTGTTAAAATAGAAAAAGTGATATGGACACGCCCTCAATGCATTTCCACCATGTGCTTTAGACTGTGAGCTTTAGACTCATAAAATAGAGCCAGTGAATCACCTTAAACACAGAGTATGTAACTTCTGCCACCTAGGAGTCTCTCAATCAAAACAGTAACAAAAGACAGCGTTGGGTGAAATAGCATGAGATCATGGGAGTTGTTGTCTTCACCACCATTGCTGTAAGCTTCTCCCGGATTGGATTCCTTCAGCATCAGTGGCTCAGGAGGTTTTTACCTGGAGCTGAATTATCCACTGAGGTCTCCTCCTCTCCAGAATAAACAGACCCAGTGATTATAACCATTAAAATCCCCGAAAGCAGTTTCACATTTAAAGTCAGTGTTTTGCAGACACACAGGACATCAGGGAAGGGTTGGGAGCTTAGATATTTATATATACAAACATAGGTATAGTCATTTTTAGACATTCCAGTGTGGGAAAATTCCATATTATAACTTTAAGATACTACGGTAAACATGCTGGCAAACAGTTGCATGTTTATACTTTTTCAAGCAACATTAGCATTTGCTTGGAGTGGAGTCCATCTACTGAGTGTCAAATATTTACTTACTCTGGATAGGTCTCCAATAACTTCTGACTTTTAATTCTCCATTATGTTCACCAGTTAAATGTTAACTGGAGACTGTCCTCCCTACAAGAATGAGAGCATCCAGGGGAACAACCAGGACTCCTCCTCGAGCTGGTCACCTGGCCAAACTGAGCAAAAGGACGAGAAGGCCCTTGGTAAGAGTGATGATCCAGAACCTGATAGTCACTCTGGCAGAGCTCCTTTGTGGAGATGGGAGAAATTTCCAGAATGACAACCATCTCTGCAACACTCCAGTGATCTGAGTAGTCAGACTGTGAAAAACAAGATTCTCTGGTCCGATCAAACCAAGATTGAACTGTTTGGTCTCAACTCTAAATGTCATGACTGGAGGAACCCAGTCACTCTAATCACCTGCCCAATACCATCCCAGTGGTGATGCATGGTGGTGGGAGCATCAGGCTGTGGGGGTAGTTTTTAAAGGAACTGGGAGACTGGACAGGGTTGAGTAAAAGCTGAATGGAGCAAAGTACAGATAACCTTACTGAAAACCTGGTCCAGAGCACTCAGGACTCAGGACCTCAGACTGAGGTTGACCTTTCAACAGGACAGTGACCCTAAGCACACAGCCAAGGCAACGTAGGAGTGTCTCAGGGACAACTTTGTGAATGTCCTTGAGTGGTTCGGCCAGAGCCCTGACTTGAACCCAATCAAACATCTCTGGAGAGACCTGAAAAAAAATTCTATCTACCATGTCCCCATCCAACCAGACAGAGCTCAAGAGGATCTGCACAGAAGAATTGCAGAAAATCCTTCAGACCTGCATCATTATGATCACTTTATATTAAGTTTTTTCTCTCTTAAGTCTGATGTTTTTTTGTTTGACATTGGCCTTGATGGAAGTTTCAGTGCTATTTGAGTTTCTAGTTTCATATTTGTTGTTCAGTAATCTGCTTAACTTTCTTCCTAGATGAACAAAGTGGCCAAACTTATAATTATTTCCAAAAATAACAATAGCCTACAAAATCAGCAGTCTGGAGGTTTGCATGAGGATGGCCTGGGATGGAGTCAGTCAGCCCCTGACTGTATCTGTTTTTATCAGAGTGTGAAAATAGCATCTTTATCAAGTGTTTTCATTAAGTGAAAAGGTTGACAGAGAGTTTTTCAGTAATCTTATTGGTAAACGGAAATTAAAAAAGGAGGAAATTATTAGCCTCTGATACACTGGGGATATGCAGCATCTGCTTCAAACATTTCCCAACATGCACCATGGAAATTATGTTTATTTATTCTAACTTTGATATAAAAAGAAAGGCCACAGGGTGTTTAACTAGCCAAAGCAGTGAGTCAGGTAGCAACTCCAGAGCCGGCAACATTTGCCATGGAATTAAGGAAGCAGGCAGACTGGAGGTCAAGACCAAGCAAACCAACACTGTTCGCAGTCTGAGGTTTTAACTACAAACTGTGTGGCTCTCACATAACACACTCACAAGACGAATAGCAGCCACTACAGAGGAGCTGCCTGGGGAGAACAGGGTGACACCCGAAAGAGCCACTTAAAGGACACCGAGATGAGGGCCACAGTGTATTTGGCCGGGAGGCTGAAACTGTAGAATAGAAATGAGCTGGAAAGGGATTAAAAGTCTATCGACCGGTCTGTGCAATTGCCTCTTACATTATATGAAGCCATGTTTAATTCAGGCCTATGCTATGCAGAGGGGGTGAGAAAGAAAAGGAGGAAGAAGGAGAAGAGGGAGAAAAAAAAGGCCAAAATAACGACCATACTGGTCAATCAGTTTGTAAATCTGAATTTCTTAAAAAGTATACCTGAGAATTTACTAAAATGTATGTCTACAAGCATGTCCTGGTGGAGAAACACTGACTTTATAGTATTTCACCAGTAACAGTCAAATTTAAATCAGCTATTCACAATATAACAACAATAATAATAATAATAATAATAATAATAATATATTTATACATTGTCCAATATACACTCACCAAGCATTTTCCTAGGAACACCATACTACTGGGTAGTTCTTCCCTTTGCTGTCAAAGTCATATAGCTTCTACTGGAATCAGGTCTGGTGACTGAGGAGGCCACTGAAGTTCACTTAGCTCATTGTCATGTTAATGAAACCAGTTTGAAAGAGTTTTGCTTTGAGACATGGAGCATTTGTCAACATGAGGCAGGTTGGGTACATGGATTCATGCTGTTGATGCCAAATTCTGACCCTACTACCTGCTGCCTCAGGAGTGGAACCTGACATGATCCTCCTCAGGGTTCATTGTGTTGTTCACTCTGAGATGTTGTTCTGCTCACCACAGTGGTTATCTGAGTTATTGTAGTTTTATTGTCATCTGCCACTCCAGCCATTGTCCTCTGACCTTGTTAAAATGTCAAATTGTCCCAGAGGCCTCAGGATATGGATCTTGTGTGCATAAGATAATGATTTGTGTGCATATACAAAACATCTTTTTGGTCTGTGGGGGTTCCATACTGCCCACTTGTTGATTCTTAAATGTATTTATTTCCTTTACAATAAATGTATTTACAACAAAGTATTTCAACAATTACACATTTTTCATTCTTCAGGCTCTGTGCTTCAGACAGACTGACTTTGCCTTTGCTGTTGTGACCCCAGGAACCGTCTTCCCTTAGTTATAAAAAAACTGACTTGATTGACAGTTTTAAGAAGCTCACTTGTTTCACTTGCACTTTATCTTATAGTGCACTTCATAATGTGTGATGGCCCTGTGTGTAACTTTTGTTTTCATCATAATCTTTTTTTAATGTTCTTGCCTGTTTTTTGACTATGTATTTTTACTAAATGTTTCCACTGTTCACCACTTTATAACCCTGGTTTCAAATAGTGCTTTATAAATAAAGTTTACTTACTAACTTACTGAAATTCAACAAAATCATATTTTATATTTTATAGAAAAGTCTTTGCAGTCAGTGACTGCCATCTTCAAGCCACAGACATCACCAGACACGTATCTTCACTCATGATGCTTCCGTCTGGTCACCCTCAGCTCTTTCTTGTTGTGGCGTCTCTCTGCTTTAGTCTTGGTCTGCAGCAGGTGGATTTAGATTTAGATCAGGTAATTGACTTGGCCAGTTGAGGATATTCTTCTTCCCCATTCTTAAAAGTGCTTTAACTGCTTTGGTTGATGAAATGCTGTGAGTTGTGATGCATTTGCCTGAATCTGATCCCAGAGAATGTTCCTGTATGCCTTTGCATTCACCTTGTTGCTTCCGTCAGCAGTGAGATCAATAAATGCCCATTCCACTGGCAGCCATACATGCCCAAGCTGAAACAGAAGCACCACCATGTCTGACAGGTAAGGTGATATTCTATGGGTCATTTTTTTCTCCACTCTTTCCTCTTTCCATCATGTTGATAAAGGTTGATTTGTGTCTCATCAGTTCATAGAGCTTTGTTCCAGAATCTTTTCGTATGTTTTTGTGAACTGCCCCGTGGCCTTTCTGTTTTTGAGGTGTACCAGAGGTTTGCATCTTGTGCTGAAGCCTCTCAGGTACTGGTCATTGATCACTGACAAGGAAAGACGTACAATTACATCCTAGAGAGCTTTCTTCACTTGCTGTGGAATCATAAAGTAGTTTTCTTTTACCATGCAAATGATTTTCCAATCTTTCATGAGAGTTTCATGTATCTTCTTCACCTGCACGGTGACCTCTTTACTCCTCCACGTCAATCTGAACAGCAACTCTCAACTCTTAATCAGCTCTGAGCCACATGTGAGCTCTTTGGTGTACAACCTTCCGGTGAAACAACACATATCTGGTAAAAGTAAGTAAAATTACACAAAATCAAGTGTTCAATTGCTTTGGAATCCTTGCAATTTGGGAACTAAGTGTTAGACTTGGTATCCATTATTTTATTGCAAATTGAATGTCTACATTGAACACATTGAACGACAAACAAAAAATGTATGATTGTCAAAAAACGTATCATCTGGACTGTAAATAAAAGTATAGGAAATTGGCAGGAAGTTATACAGTGTATGTGTAGGACATAGAATGGCTAAGCGCCTATCTTCAGTCTCTTTTTCCTCTATTTATATTTATTTCTATTTGTATATGTTTGTTATTTATAATTAAGCCTTTTAATTGCATCACTTGTTACATACCTGATTGTTCTTGTGATTTATGTGAAGTGGCTGCTACAACACTGCAACTTTTGGTGTAAATATAGTATTCTATTGAACCATCTGTCTTACACTGTGGGGGAAAATGGAGCCGTGAAGGAAGTCGACTGCAGGCAGAAAGAAGATGCTGGCAAGAATATATGATAAGGGACTCTACAACCACTTTGGCAAATGCAAGGGAAGTAGATGCATTTAAAGTGAATGCAAACAAATCAGTGGGGGCTTTATTTTTGACATTTCATTCCCAAGGATTGTGGAGAAACAGTAATGTAACATCTAATCAACAGTGTATTCAGAAAAGCAGCTCACAATAAAGTAACTATGACAACACCTGGAGTAAAACTAAGCCATTCTGTATTATATAGTTTGCTTTAAAGAACATTATACAGGATGAACAGTGCAGTATTGTCAAGTTATTTGACAACAGTTCTCAGAATGTGTGTATGCATCTGCCATCTATAGGACCCTAAAAGGCCATGCTTAACCAGAGATCCCTGGAGCTCTGGTAAGTTTACAAAAACTTTTCAAAGATGATAAAAATCTTTTACTCGTATTTGTAAGTAAAAGTGTTTTTTATGTTTTATGTCCAAAATTCCACTTCCAGCATTTTAAAATACACATCCCACTACCTAGCCACAAACAGTCTCCTTTTCACTGCTTTTCAGTTCTTAGCCTTTTCACTCTGGTGTTATTGGACCCTGAGAATTTGAATTAGCCACATACCACTCTAAAAAAAACCTCTTTGACAAGCACCCATCATGTCACCCTGTGATTATCCTTTCACGATTATGGCAACCAGGGCTCTGGAAATAGCTACTATTTGAAATTTCCAGAAATATCTTCACTTCATTGCAGCTGTAATAATCCTAACCCTTACCACAAAAGGTCCACTGGTACATATTCTGTTTTTCTTTGTAGATATTTCTTTATGTAATTACATTCTCCTCAAGGCACAGAAAGTCATGTTTTGATGAGGGAGAGAGAGCACGGATCAGTCCTTCACAGACAACCTTATATTGACTTAACAATGGACTCAACTCCAGACGGCGCAGAATATCAGTCACTGACAATATCGTCTTGTGAGGCTGTTGGCTAACTGCAAATCCTCTAGTTAAATAAAGGTGAGATGCAATACAGTATTCTGGAAAATTAATTGAGCTGCACAAACAGCACAGGACTAAAGTAAATTCCTTGATTGTGTTTAGAGACATAGACAAATGTAATTGTTAAAGTTACATCTAACATTTGATCCAAGCTTAGTAAAATTAAGTTAGACAGATACATACCTATATATGTTACATATGTTAGACATATGCACTCAGTTGTCAGTTTAGCTAGATAAACCTAATACAGTCTAATCCTACAGTCCTGTATTAATCCTCCCTTTACAAGGGTTATAATGTTCAGTTACTGTTGAAACTGTGTTAAAGAAGTGTTGATTCGATGTATGATCACGCTTTTTGGCAGATGCTCTAAAGCTCTGACAGATTGGATGGGAAGTGTTAATGAACTGCCAGCTCCTGGTCTCTCCACAGATATTTTGGGGTTTAAGTCTGGGCTTTGGCTGGGAACACAGTACAAAACCACCCCAGTGTTGTCTTGGCTGTTTGTTTCTGGTCACTGTTGTGGTGAAAGGTGAACCCTAGCCCCGAGTCTCAGGTCTGCAGCAGGTTTTCTTAATGGACCTCTGTATTCATCCTTCCCTCAATTTAGAAAAAAACTCCCTGTCATTTCCACTGAGAGTCACCCACATAGTTTAATGCTGCTGCCACCATACTTCACCATAAGGATGGTAATGAGCAGTGCCTGGTGTTTGCCATAGTGCGCAGAGTTCTGTCCAGAGGAGTCATGGTTAAGCAGGATCTCCTCCTCACCGCTAGTGTTCCCTCTGGTTGTTTTTTTCTTGTTTGTCCCCTGATGGTGTGTGTGTGTGTGTTATCGTGTGTGTGTGTGTGTGTGTGTGTGTGTGTGTGTGTGTGTGTGTGTGTGTGTGTGTATCAACTACACCTGAAGCAGTGACATATCAACCCTGGTCCTTCACTCCAGTCTCCACCAGATCGTTTAGTGTCTCTGCTTGGTAACACTCCGACCACCTCTCCTTGATTCTTCCTAACACCCTGTGTTGTGTTTCCCTGCTTAATCCTGAGGATCTCTGTGCTTCAGATTGTCATCTCCAGACGTCCTGGTTAACCTGCAACGCTCAGCCTTCATCTGTCTCCCATGCCAAGCTCCAGCTTTTTTTTGTTAAATTAAAAACATTTAATTTAACAAAAGGGTTCAATGTTTGTCTCATTAGACCAGAGAATCTTTTCCCTCATGCTCATAGAGTCTTTTGAATGCTGTATGGCAAACTCCAAGCAGGCTAAAAATTGAGTAGATGACAAGGAGGAGTGGAAGATCTGATCAGAAGTGGAATATTCCAGGAAATAATATTTATAAACACATCAGCCAAGGAACAGGTCTGGATATAGCTTTGCACTGTGCTGGTCAGAGACATGAATTCTCGGTCTGGCAACATGGTTATCAATCTACCATTATAGTTAAATGCAAGTAACAAGAGAATAGTGATCTTCTAGGTGTTAACCTGCACATTCCCCAGCACTTTCACTTATCGCAAGAGAAGAGCTGGACATTTGAAAATTGATTACTGTTTGAGATCCATCAATGTGCCACAAATTTTAATGTAACTCAAGATACAACCATCCCTTCCTACCCTGCTCCCGGGTCTGTTGACCTTTTCTTTTCTGAGGAATCAGTAAATGCAAAGCTGAAGTCACATTGAGCACATGATTTAGTCTCATATGATGAAGTGACCTGGCAAATCTTTTTCCAAGACACCTGTACTGTATCAACATATTAATGAAGGGCTATTTGCCGCCAGGCTTGTTATCCTTAAAGTGCCAGTAGTCAACCCCAGTCAACATTCTGATTTTAGAGCAAAACAGTTTTCTGATATGTTGTATGATTGCGCAATCCAAAGCCAATTAGTCTCAACTTCTGCTTCATATATTGATTTGCCTTCAGGCTCAATAACACTCTCACCTCAATAGCAACATGTAATGGACTGCAATGATGCAAAAACTTTTGTGGAAGGCCATTGACTAGAAAGGTGAATTTAACCATAGACCATGTGAGAAAGGATTCCAAATTTATGTGGAGCAGTTGTGCAATCCACCAGCTGATCAGGATGAAAACTCATTTAATATGGGCAAGTATAGCATGAATGTACCAATGAGTTCATCACGCCACAAGCGTTAAGATATATAATCAATTAACATATGCAGCAAGGAGTAGGAGCCAGACCAGAAGGCATTAGGCCAGGTGTGCCTGCATCATGGTTCACATTCTTCTCATTGCTTTTTGTTTTTGCATCTAGCTATCCTCTGCACTGGACCTCTGCTAGTGCTTCTGACCATGATAATTACCATGGAATACATGTGATTAACAGTATTGCAAAATGATGATTACATTTTAAATAGTAGGCACACCCTCTGGTGCAGGACAGGAGCCCAGCCCCAGAGCAACTGGTTTGAATATGTTCTGAGACTGTTTATGGATTTGTAACAATGAAGCCAGGGACACAGACACAATGGCCAGCTGCTACAGTGAAGACACTAATGAATGAAAACAGGCTTACAGGCAGATGGGTGGATGAGTAGTAGGGCAGGCAGGCAAATGAGCAGGAACAACCATGATACAGCGCACAAGAAACACGGGGCATCTTACACAGGAATAGAAGACCTACACAGATGAATTTACCAAGACTGAGAGGAACAGGAGCAAGTGAAAAGGAAGCTGAAGCAAAAAGCTTTGGGTCTTAGGCAAACAAGCCAAGGGCTGGGCTGGGGTGGAACAGAAGACCTCGAGCACTGTAAACACTGGACGCAGCTGGGAACTCTGGGTGGGCAGGTGGATGAACAGACCCATGAGTGTTAGAGCAGGAAGGCAAACGAGCAGGAACAGGCCACTGGATACAAAACATGAGGGATCAGACACAGAACAAGAGCAAATTCAAAGAGAAGTCACTCAGGAATCTACACAGAGGAAGAGACCAACACAGAGCCGAAAAGTCTTTTTTGCTCAGGAAGGTTCCTAACTGGATGAAATGACCCAGAAGCATCTAAGTGGCAGCCATGATAAGAGCTGTTCCAATACTGTATAAGGAAAGGAGCACCATTGCTTCCTATCTTATCTCCTTTAGCAGAGGAAACACTGGACCTTTATGAAAAGAATAGGAGGAAATGCCATCCCAGAATTCCTTGCTGCAGCAATATTTAAAGCAATGCACCTATGGATGTACTAGATGCACCATAACCCCGGCCAACCCACATAAATGTAGAAACGTCAGAGCAGCTGTTTTATGTTTGTGACACAATCCAGATCCTTGTCTGAGCTCCAAAGCCGTAAATATAGATTTGTTCTCTTTCAAATCTGTCCAGATTTCTAGTAACAACATGACAAAATACTACATACATAAATGTCACTTTACTAAATCCCCTCCCATAGTGGAAAGCAATAAAAATAAATGTTCTCCATTTAGTAAATGTATTAATAAGGTCAAAAGCATCCATATCAGGAAACTATATGTCTGAGTATAATTTATTCAGACCTCTTGCCCAGTTCCTTATTTCTATTTATTTATTACTTTAATGGATCAACTTTCTCGTCATGTGTATTCCTTTCAGGTTATCTTATTTCAACAATTCAGTCCCGTTTGTTTTGGGATTTGAAAAGAAATATTTACCTGCTTTGTGTTATAAATAAACTGGTTTGAAAAAAAAAAGAAAGCCTAGTGAAAGTTCAGTCGGATTCTCTCTGCATCATCGTCTTTTGCTGATTGCTTATGAATTCTCCTTTACATCTTTCCTTGACGTCATGACATTTTCCATCGAGGTCGAGGAAAAGTGGTTAAAAAGGAGATTATTTTGCCTTTTCGACCACAGCCAGAGACGAAATACACAAGGAAACCAAGGGAAGTTGAGAAAAGGTGAAACTAATAGGAGCAAGGCAGATACCCTAACCCTAACAAAGAAGGGAAACACATGCTGGCAGGAAGTAAATCAACCAACAGACACATGGTAAGTCCTTTCAAAATGAAACAGGAATTAACTACACAGAGGCCAAGTGAGAAATCACACAGCTGGGCAGATGATGAGAAGATTATTTTGAGAGAGAAAATTCCATTGTATATTGCATATTGCACTTTTCTATAGCATAGAGGTAAAATGCTTCAAATCCAACCATAGTGATGTCCTCAAACCTTATGTTTCCTCTGTGTGGTTTGTAGACATTTTGATAAGAATGTTAAATGAGTACTGTTGAGAAGATGGTTTCCTAATATGGCTTCATGTTTTAATGCTAATTGTGACACTGTCATTTTAGCAACATCAAAAGAAAAATGCACTAAAAAAAACCTGGATACACTGAAGCGTGCTGTAGTCGTGAAGGAGTACCAAACTAGTCATGATAATTATGGGCTGTGATAAAGATCAGCAGCAAATTAACTTTGGTTCCTTAACGATCAAGCTTATCTTGGCATTATATTGATCTCTGATGGATCTGTCCTTATTCCTCTTAAACCCCATGGAGACAAAAAAGCAACACACCTTAATACCCAATAATGTTTTTTAGCTACAATTAACAATGGCCCATTTTTAATTGTCCCTATATTGAAGATCATTTGAAAATCACATTTACAAGGTTCCGCCAGCTGTCGCAAAGGTTGCATACTGAATTAGGAAGATTAAGTTCTAGGCTACACCACCTGTACAGTGTCTGTGCACATGTGGTACAAAAGTACAGAATGAAAGACAGTTCTCAGACTCATTAGATCCAAGCAAAGTTTGCCTCAAATGATCTCAGTTTAGCTTCTTATACACAGTTAAGAGATTGATAGTTATGTTTTATATTTCCCTAAAATGTTAAAAAGTGACCATGTTGTTGGGTTGCATTGTAAATGAGATATTGAGGAGTTTTGTATCACTCTGTGTCATTTAAAATTGCAACCACGTATATTCCCTCTCTGCCACCTCTGTCAACCTACACATATAATCGTTGTATGGACAGCAGAGCTTTAAATTGGTTAATTTTCCACTCCCTCAAGCATTTATGATGCTATATCGGTCATTGGCTGAACAATATCATTTTTAAAGTGATACTTGCAGCTGGTAAACGCTAACAGCCCCATGAGTGTGCATTTCAATGTTTTAACACTTGAAGTGAAGACGATATTTTACTACATTTTGATAGTATCACTACTGACTGACTGGTACATATTTTACCATCCTCTATATTTGTCAGTGTATCCATGAAAGAAAAAAGTTCATAACTACTGTAATGTTGCCTCTTTCCATGTAAGGTTTTAATTCTAGTAATAAGAACAGTTTTGTAGGAAGGAACCCTTTGTACTTTAATGCAGTATAATAATGTTTGTATTCTATAGGCAAGTGACACATAGGAAACAGTATTCATATTGTGGGAACACTGAAATGTTTTCAGTTTTTGGAAGGAGTGTGGTTTCACAGTGATAGCTGCAGGGAGAAATGCCAGTTGTCTATCTAATTGGCAGTAGTATTTTGTTTATGCAGATGGAGGCTGACTGTGACAACTGATGCATGACAGTTGCTACATGAAACATTATTAATCTAAAATAAATTCACTCTTCTGTTCAGTCACTCATTTCTACAGATTTGTTACAGGAGGAGTGTACATATCTGAGGGTCAAATAATATGTTGAAATCCATATTTTAATGATTGAAAGCTACTGTAAATTCTGCCCAGTTGCACGTGTTCAGCACTTAAATAAGCTCTGGAGAAAACAAACTCATCTGATTTTGACTACATAAAACCCAGTTTAGTAGTAGAGCTTACACCCTGGTAGAGGTGACAAATATAGGCTCTGTTGTATTTCCTGTCAATACAAAATGATCTTATTATTGAGATAGTTCACCTATTTAACCTTTACAGAAAATAAGCTTTGATGAAAAAAAAACTATCATCCATTCATACTATATAATGGCAGAGGTCTGATGAAAATGATCATCTTCAGCCTTAAATGATGCAGTTGCATCAACTGTCATCAATTAACCTGTAAGCAGTTACACGAGGCACCAACCTGTATCAACCTCTCAACCACAAGGCCAAGACCATTGGTAAAAAGGACTTCGACCACAAGGGCACTGGATTTTGTGTCTGTGCAACTCTTTTCTAAATAAATTATTTTAAACCTGATTAATGAGCACTGAAGAGATGCCTATTTTAGGAGCTGTTGCTCTAGAACTACTTGTCACAGATAAGAAAAACTAAAGCTTGAAAACGTCCCCTAAATCCCAGATTCACAGCATGTCAACTGGTTTGGTACTTTGATCAATAGCAAAGCTATTATTTTCACCACTATGCAATATAATCAAAACTACTTTTGGGCTCGATCATATGGAAGCCTGCACTGGGTTCAACTAGCATTTACTGTATTTACAGTTCGTTTGGAATCACTAGTATTACCAGATGCTTCAGCTCATGGGAGTGTATTTAGTAGCATATTAACTACATTTTGACATTGTCCTTATCTCATGACATTTCATGAGAGAATGGGATCAATACCTCTAGAGCTTTATTGGAAGCCTGTTACACTGTTACATTGCCACATTTCATGATGTAAAGGCTGTAGACTAAGCCTGTGAGACCAGCATAAAGCCACCAAAGTACCAGATCCTCTTACAGTCATCCAATTTAAAGATGGACTAGATGCTGTTTTTATGAAGAAATCAACCATCAGAGCAGAGAATATGTCTTATCACCAAGAAACTGTCATACTTTTGATCCACCCAGTTAGCCCAGTTAGCCTACACTCTGAACACAGTCATACACATATTTTTATATGTGTGTTGTCTTTGTGAAGCACCCTTCCTGATTTTGGTGACAATTTTGATGAACTGAACGGTGTCAGTTCATTCGAAACACATTTTTTAGAGCTTGTTTGTACATACATATAACTTGAATAATTTATTAGCTTGATCAGTTTAACCTTTGATAAAATAAGTTTCTAACAGGTTATTTTGTACAAGCCCAATTTAGGGAATTTAAGGTGGTGATAGAGTCATAGTGAACCCATGTGGGAACTGGATTTTACTTTTTGTGGGCCCACACTATTACTTCATGCTCATGCTGGGAAGTGACACATGTAAACTGGAAAATTCAGGTTTGGTGAGCTTTTGGTATTTGGTCCTAAACCAAAGTGTTGGACAGACCTGAAAATGAATTAAAAGTTCAGGGTCAGTTCGATTCATCCTCTGGACATCATGAGGATGACCAACCCGAAGAAAATTCCTGCTAATTTAATGCAAGTGGACACCTTAATAAAAGACCCCATACCAGCCCTATGGATTGGTTTCACCGTACATTTGACCTTGTCAGAATCCCAGCCTGTATGGTGCTCCAGCCTGCAATGATTAGTGTTCTCTGTGGAAGGTGATGGAGTATGTCTTAGCTGCAATATGCCAAAGAAAGAAATTGTGGCCACTGATGGATGTAGTGATGTCTGGCTGCTCACTGGTTTAAATCTGTTCGTTCTGTCGCTGTCAAACTGATCATCTGAAAATGCAAACAGCTTTCTCCTGTGTGATATGTTTGCCATTAAATCACAAGCACAGCACCTCTGCTTTCAGAAGCATTCTGGGTAAATATGTTAGATAAACTCAAAAAGATAAGCATGGACAACAGCCTTTTTTCAAGGCTGTAAACAATTAAAAAGAAGGTGATTTCGATCATTTCTCCTGTTTGACCGTCCATCAAGATCTTTGCAGGATAATAAGATCGTCATGTTCTGTTCATCATCCTGCTTTTTTCTGGGGATTTGGCATTCAAGTCATGTTAGAGTTTGCATTTGAAAGTGCACATGGTTTGGTTAGCTAACTAAGGGACTCCACTGCATCTGTATTGACATTAGTCTTAGCTCCTTGTTATCTCTACCAACAGTCGTTCAGACGGTCACTATTTTCTGAATCATACTGTAACATAAGGGGACGTTGTTGTATAAAATTAGCAAACAATTACAGTAAATACAGACATATCATGTTGCCCACAGACTGCTAATGGGAACTAAATGAAAGAAACATGTTGAGTATTTATTTTTACAGTTAAGCTCATTTATGCATGTTTTTTTATTTTCAGTCCATGGTGATTTGAACACACAAACACTTTGACTGTTCTTTGTTTGCACCCGTCTCCTCAGAATGTCATACAGTGTACAGCTTATACATGAGAACTCAGTACTCAGTACTTACAACTGTGGGGCTGGTATTGTTTTCGTCTTGTGTGTGTGTGTGTGTGTGGTCCTGGAGACACATACTTCAGCAGGAACTACCACAGAGGCGATTCACTCCGGCAGGTGTTTATATGTCTGTGGACAGATTTGGTCACAACTGTGCAAGATACACTCACAAAACATTTGAAGATGAGTATGGTCTGAGCAAGGGTGCTGGAAGTGGTTGCGTTAGAAGTAGAGAAGGTGTCATTTGCCCCCCCACTTTACACCCATTCCACCATTCCTGTCCACTCTAATACATTAAGTAAAACTACAGACTATCTTGCAATGGGATCACACCAGCCATGGCGCCAGCGAGACCAGGAAGAGATGCATAAAACTCTGTGTAGATTGATGACTAAAACTATGTGTACACAGAAAATCAGAAATATGAACATGCATTCTTTCTATCAGAATTATAATCGTGCGTATGTATGATTCTGTTGTATTAATCTCACTCATTGAGAAATTGGGCACACATGGATGAGCCTCATTTCCGCTCCCTCAATTAGCCATGAATGGATGAAGACACTCCCTTAATCTATCAGTTTGCATACAAAAACACTGTGTGCCACAAGTTATAAGGCATGGGAGAGAATTGCACCAACGTGGGAGGGGGTGTCCATTTTCTGGTAGATTGAGACTTGTGGACCAGAGGAGTTTTCTGCATGCCTGCACGGGCCATCCTGGATCCTGTATTGGTAAACTTTAACTGCGACTGTCCTGACCAGCCTGGGGGGTTGTTGAGAGCAGTTTCTTCAGGGGGCTTCTGTCACAGTTCATTTATACATTCAATCATTCTCTGCCTGCCTATTCTGTCAGATTGTTTGTCATTCTTTCCACGCCATAGCTTTCCAGACTATCTTGCTTGTTTTGACCGTTTTTGGATTTTTCCTGGTTTATCTTTCTGCTTCTTACAACCACCACCACGACTTCGCCTCCTGGCTGACCTTGCCTGCTTCTGCCTGCCAGGTGCAATTCAGCAGGTAGACACAAATACGATAAATCAATGCTTGCATTGTTCTGTGTATGCTGGATTGGCAGTTAGCTGGTTTGTGGGTTCTTCTGCCCTCTAGTGGCCAAAAGTTGATTGCAGCCACTAAAGAGCCATTTAGGAGGAAAGATTCCTCACAACTGACCACGACTGTCCTCCTGCAAAAAGTTGTTTGTGCAGCTGGTTATTTTGACCCATGTTTTGTTGTTAGGTGACATCTAGTGACTGTTGTAATTTTGACAGGAACAAAGGGAAAAGTGCGGTGACATAGTTTATAGACCCACAAAGTCCACATCAGGAGGATCGATGGGACAACAAAACAGGAATATGACACAGGAGAGCAGTCTTCGATTCCCATGTGACAGTAGCAGTTTATGTTGTTTCTATTATCCATGACTGTTCCACAAAGTTAACCATGTTGTTATTATTGTAACCATGGCAACAGAGACTGTCTAATGTTGAGGAAACATGTATTTTAACCCAAATCACCTCATCATCATCTTTTCCTAAACCTAACCAAGCCATGACCGTTATTATAGTAACCATGGCAATGATGGTAGGTACGCCACTGTCGGTACAGTCCATGTGTTTATTACTATAACCATGACAACCAAGGTCTAGTACACCTGGCAGTGAAGAGGTGCTATTTCAGCAGACACTGCTATGGGTCATATCAGAGGTTGAAACAAACAACCTAAAAAGTTGTCCAGGTTGGACCAAACTAACACCAGTTCAGTTTTGGTTGTGGAGGTTGTTTTCTCTTTCTCTCTCTCTTTTATTTCAATTACTCTCATATTAAGAAATCCACATTAATTCACAGCATAGCAGAGGAATGCAAGGGGTCTGTTGTCATGGCAACCAAAGGTTAGTATGAGGGGTCTCAACATTCAGTCCTCAGGCCTTACTGAGGACTTCTCCAGTCCTCAGTAAGGAGTAGGCAGCTGATTACAGCAGGTTCTCTTGGCTGGACTTTGCCAGTGGCAAAGTTAATGAAGCTGGTTGATGTGACACTGAGCTGCAGCTGCGATCGCTGCATGTAAGAAGCTGTGCAGGACATTTTTAGTGACAGGGACAGAAGTCTCTGGAGCACCCATCTGGATGAATGTTGGCCCACAATGAGAGAGGAGGCAGCTTGTAGAATGGATAGAAGAAGGAGTAAATTAAGGTTCCTGAGTGCACATGACTGAGTGTGTATGCCGCGCTGATCCAAATATCAAGCCTTTCAGAGGAAGGGCTAAATCCTCACAAGTAGCTGGTTCAGTGGTAGAGTGCAAGTGACTGATTTGCAACATTTTCTGCATAAGGTTTGATGGTTAGATGGGTCCTGCGCAAGTATGACATGCACTTCAACTGAACTGCTGCGACTGGGAGTTATTCCAATCCACTTGTGCTTTTGCTTTTTTGAAGCTCTCCACCTTCCTTTTTATATTTTTTTCTTCCCTGAGTGGCGTATCAATGAATGTGTTCTAATTACCAAAAACAGGTTTAATTAATTTTCAGATAATTTGTCTTTGCTGTTATTAGCCTAAATTATTTGAGTGGGAGTCTCAGAGTGACAATAAATAAATACTTTTTACAG
The DNA here is from genome assembly GCF_046630095.1 of Trachinotus anak. NCBI lineage: Eukaryota > Metazoa > Chordata > Actinopteri > Carangiformes > Carangidae > Trachinotus > Trachinotus anak. The sequence continues at coordinate 29,584,413 of NW_027273883.1, forward strand.
ATGTTAACATTTTAGAGCAGAGAAATTGCATAACGATCTATTAAAGTTTTTCTCCATTGTTCGGGTGTGTTAGTAGAAACAAAGAGCCAGAAAAGCACACACACACACACACACACACAAAATGATGCACTTAAGGTGGTAATGACAAATATCATAGGTTTAGGAAATCATTTAAAGGTTTAAGAAACTATTTTAAACTTTGAACACTTAATGTGATCATTTTTACTGCAGCTGAAAAGTGATTTCTGAAATGTAATAATAAAAAGCAGAGAGAGGCATCAAGAGATTAAATTTGGAAAAAGACAAATTTGATGAAGTGTTTCATGCTGTGTAGAATTTAACCGATGCCTGTCTTATAATCCCCAGCAGTGATGTAATGAACTAAATAGACTGGGCCTGCAAGACAAAGGAAAATACCTATTGAGGTAAAACTAGAAAAAGGAGAATATAGTTCTGTTCATGGGCAGTGCTACAAAAGTAGATTCTCTCCCTCTCAACTACAACAGCATTAGAAAGGTTTAAAACCACCCACAGCATCCACTGGGAGGAGGTCACTCACATGTGACACCACAGACCATCTTTGAACAAAGGCAGAGGTTACTATCTTGTTTTGACGTGATAACCCACTCTTCAGTCAGATGATAAGAACTCCGTTCCAGAGGTTCCGAGAGGTGAACACAGATGGGAGAGGGAAGCTGGTGGATGACATGGCAGTGCTCAGTGAAGGGGTGAAGGCAGGGAGAAGGAGAAGCAGGCAGATGAGGGGAGGGATTGAGGGAAATTTAAGACTGGTGAAGAAGCACTGGTTTGCAGGTGTAGCAGTCATCATTTTAGACTGAGCTAATTTAAGAATGCCTTTATCATCCTGAGTGTCTCTGATGAGCACTAAGCTCCAAGAGTCTGACTGTGTTTCTCTTTCTCACAAAACTCTGGCACACTGAGTAATATTGTTGCCTTCCTTTTTTATTTTACTGTACTGATTGTCATTATTAAGTTCCTTATGAAATAGATTTTTCAATATTTGAAAATATCCTCCAGTCTAATCAAGTGCGTCCACAGAGAGTTCAATTTGGAAACTGAATTCCAGGAGTGGGGGGAAAATCCCTCTTCAGAGAGGAAAAGTGAATAATTCAGAGCTCATTCTTTTGAACAAGCTGCCAATAAATTACCGAGAGTCCAAAGTCAGAGTCTTAACAGAGCTATCCTGCATTCACACACAGACACACATACCAAGAACACACACTATCATCAGACATTAGGGGCCACACAAGCTATAATTTACTCTCCGCCTCTCACATTAGTACATTCTCTTTTCACTCGTATGTAATTGAGGATTAATGAGTTGATTTGATGATGATGGAAATGTCATTCAAAGTCTTACTCGGTACTTCAGGCTGCTGTTTCAGCTGTGGTAGAATAGAATCAAGTCACTCTGAGTTCATAATGTTTAACCCATATCAGAATGTTGAGCTGATATAATTTGATATTATCGTCATGCAGATTATGGTAATGGCAGGATTTTACTAAATCCTTTCTTTGTCTGTAATTTGTGTTTATTGCATACCACTTGTATCGCTACACATTCCACCACCAGTAAAGGATGTTGACAGCATCAGACGTGAGAAACAGAGATCTAAAGAGAGAACAATGCCTTATTATGGTTAATATCCATTACTATGAACAGTTAACTATGCTTTTTGCAGCTCCCCTATCTGGAATGAGCTCTACATTGAATGAGATTTACATTGATGCAATATTTAAGCAGTGGAGCACAAAACATGCCAAAAGGCAGTTCTTTTAAATTTTTTTTTAACTTTTCATCATTTTAATAAATTGCAGCCATGTGCAGCCACTAAGAGGACATTTCCTCCACGATAAAAGAGACAAGTTAACAGCAGTCGCTATGTGTTGCTCCATTAGAAATCGACACAAATGTTTAAACATTTGTAATGTTTGTTTAACTGAATTTTTTTGTTTTTCTTTTAATTGAAAACTGCACTTTTTTGTTGAGGTAATATTTTATATCACATTTTATATCAGAATGTCATTTACAAAATCCAATTTACAAACATAATAACCTTAATAAGACATTGTTCTCACTTAAGATCGGTAGTTGAAAAACACGACGATTGGGACGATTGACTCAGGAACAAGCATGACATTAGCCAATATAGCCAACTCAGCAATGGCAGGACTTCAACCAGGACAGCCAGTTCAGTAACTGGCAATATACAGGATGTCACATGGGACCCTCAACATAGGAACAGACAAGCCATAAGCCAAGATCCCCAGTGACGGAACAGCCAAGGTGTTGGCAGGGGCGGTCAACTCAAGAACAGGCTTGGGACAAATGAGATATCCACCAAGATCCCCAAGGGACAGCTAACTCAGGGTCAGTCTGGGGACCCTGCTGGGCATTGAATCATTAGGCAGCTTGGGAACCTATTGAGAAGGACATTATCTAGATCTATGGACTGTAGTTTATTAGGTAGGATTTTGTGATCAACTATATCAGTTGCTTTTGAGAGGTCAATGGAGAGAGCAGCACATTTAGTTTTATTCAGGGCAGAGACAGTACAATCAATTACAGAAACTAGAGGTGATATTTTGCTGTCACCCAGGTGAAAACCAGACTGCTGTGGCTGTAATATGTTTAGCAAGTCCATAAAGGCACAAAACTGAAAATTCAGCAAGGATTCTAGGATCATTACATCATCAAGTTTAGCTTTTAGATAGTAGTTGTGACATCACCACTTTTGTATAAGCGTGCTACTATGGCACTTTTCCATGAAGCTGGAATTCTACCTGTTAAAAAAAGTTTTGATTAGAAATGTGTGTTAAATATGGACAGATTATGAGTGCTAAATGTTTCTTGTATCAATAATTTTTTACTTGGATTGAGAGACTTTTTCACAGCCACAAATAGACAGCACACATACTTCACCGGCTATACAAAGAGTTGTTGGGAGTCTGTGGCAGATCTGCAGCTTTCAGGGAGGTGAGTTATTAAGATGTATGTGACAGCAGCTGCACCATGGGAGAAGGTCTTCACCATGGAGCTCACTTCAAAATGTGAATAATTAGGATGGATTTCTGCCTTGAGGGAAAAACCAGTAGCAGCATCCTGGAAGCACATTAGCATGGTGTTGAACAGTGTTCTGACAAAAACAAATGGCCCCTGTAAGCCACAGGAAATACAGAGGAGCTCTTTTATTGTTTCTGTTGAGAGCCAGAAATGCTTTTGAGTTAGACTCTGTTGCACCATGTCTCCTTTAATGTGCCCACATACCCTGCACACCTTGTGTAGACAGGTAGTAGGACAGAGAAAAATAATTGCTCCATTGGATATTTTGCACCTGGAAATGTACACAGTTTAACTCTGGTTGCGACAGGATAACTGGGAATGTTGTCTGGATTGACATCAAGATTCATAGGATATTTTAAGCGACCCCCTCCGTTTTCATCAGGCACCACCACAACTTTGCTTACCTGGTGGTTCCAATATATACTGTTTTAAAATCTGCTGAATAAATGAAATATTTGATGTTAATTACCCTGTTATTTCCTTTAGGACCACCCCAGGACAGACTAGACCAACTATGAATGAATGAATGAATTTATGTGCAAGACATAGCTGAGACATTCTCAGCCTGGTTCACCAGGTTACAAAATTGATTTCTGATCAATGACTTCTCAGTTGCTTTGTTGGATTGTGTCCTGCTCTCCACTCTGCATGCTACCTTGAACTTCCTATTCACTCTTGCATGTTTGGTTGAATCCAACATAAGGCCCCAGCCCCAGTGATGGCAATATCTGTTTGTTGTTCGCTATAGGCATACATTCATGGTGATCAGAGAATGAAAGCTGCTGACCTCTAATCCCCTAGATGTTCCTTTAGCAGGTGACAGTTTTTTTTTTACTTAAATTTCTCAACAACTGTTGGCTGGATTGGCACAATTCAGCTTGTGCAGATGTTCATAATTTCCTCACAAGGAATCCTACTGACTTTGGTGATACCCTGATCCCCCTCACCACCATGAGGTTCAAATGTGCCCTTTTTAATGAAATGTCTTGACAACAATTGGACAGATTGCCACATATTTAGCTTAGACATTCATGCCCCCCTCTGGATGAAAATAAACTAATGACAGTCCCATCAGCCTCAGCTGTAGTTGAGTTCAGTGCAAATTAGCAAAAACATCAGCATGTTAACATTCTCATTGTGAGCACTGCTGTGCCTAAGTACATCCTCACAGAGACATGGTCATGGGTGTCTTGTATTGTTTGTGTACAGAGGAGCTTAGGTTCACACCAGTGTGCACCATTATCAAAAAAGTGCCAAGAGGAAACCTGATCCCAAGGATCTGGTGTTGGCTATTGTGATTTTGGCACCTCCTCTCCACATTCAAAGTGTATTTGAACAAGATACTAAACCTCATATTGCTTCCAGATGCATGGGAAACACCTTGCTCTGCCACCCCTGGTGTTTGAATGTGTGTGAATAGTTGCTGAAGGCCTTATTTCATCTTATCACAAAAGAAGAGTCTGGCAGTAGCTTCCTGTGAGTTTTCTTGCCAAGCCTCTGGTATGATTTTTAATTGATGTTGTACAATTCTGTGAACCACCTTTGCATCCATCACAGGTCACTTTCAACTTTTCAACTTTTACGTTACAGTTCTGTCAATGACAAACAAGGTCACAGTTGAAAGTGACTGAACAGGTGGAGTGGGAAAGACTGAGTGGTGTGCAAAATCTGATGTAGGTCTACCATGAGGACTGGCACCTTTGCTCTCCCTTGGAATACAGTTGCAGCAGCATAGAATAAAAAATCCTGAGATCAAGTCAGGACCTTCTCTTAACATTCAAATCAAATGTTAGAATGAGGAGAAAATGTGACCTCAGTGACTTTCATTCTGTTGATTTTTTATCTAGAATGGAGCCAAGAATCCAGTGAGCAGCAGCACTGTACCTTGTTGATGAGAGAGGTCAGGGGAGAATGACGAGAATGGTTGGAGCTCATAGAAAGGCAATGGGAACTCAGATAACCACTCTTTACTACTGTTGTGTGCAGAAAAGCGTCTCAGAGTGAACAACACAATGAACCTCGAGGCAGGTGGGCTACAACAGCAGAAGACCATGTCAGGTTCCATTCCTGTCAGCCAGGAACAGAAATCAGAAGAAACAGTGTGAAACTGAAAAAATGTAGCCTGGTCTGATGAATCCTGATTTCTGCTGAAGCAGCAGATGATAGGAATTCATGAGCCCAACCTGCCTTGTATCAACAGTCCAGGCTGGTTGTGGTGGACTGGTGTCGGGAATGTTCTATTGGCACATTTTGGGCCTTTAATCAATTATCATTTGAATGCAACAGCCTTTCTGAGTATTGATCATGTGCATCCATGTGCATCCTTCATGCCCATAATTTATCACCTCCGAATGTCTAATTTCAGCAAGATAATGCTCCATCTCACAAAGCAAAAGCTGTCTCAAACTGGTTTTCATAAACATGACAGTGAGTTCCAGGAACCTTAGTGGCCTCCCCAGTCTCCAGACCTGAATCCAGTACAACACCTTTGGGATGTGATAGAACAGGAGATTGACTACATGAATGTGCAGCTGACAAATCTGCAGCAATGATGGGATGCAGTCATGTCAACATGGAGCAGTGTGTCAGAGGAAAGTTTCCAACATCTTGTTGAATCCATGACACGAAGAACTGAGGCTGAGCAAAGGGAGGAACTAGCCAGTATTAGTATGGTGCTTCTGAGTGTAGTGTATCAAAATCTGATTCCAAATGTTGGATTTTTCTCTATAATATTGTAAGGTCCTGATCTTACCCTGTAAAGTGCCTTGAGCTAATGTATTTTATAAATTGAACTGAATTGAATTCTTTAAGTTTTTAAAAACAGAATTATTTCAGTTTGTTTCCTAATTGTTGATGCTATTAGTTATTTGTTTGCTCAGCAATGCTGTATACATTCATTCTGTTTGCCTCATACATCTAGTCTTCTTTGCAGTTTGGTTCATATTACTTAGTGTTTGCCTGTGGTAATGTCATCCACAGAATAATCACTTGGAATGTGGTTTATGTTGGATACAACAATATCAGGGATGACATGTCAAACATGAGAAATTCACATGAATAAAACTCAAACTGAAACATTGCATTTTACAAGCTGTGCCCTTTAGTGTGGTCTTAGGGACGAGTGCGTGTGTGTGTGTGTGTGTGTGCTGATGTTGCATTTGTGTATGTGTGTTAGAGAGAGAGAGGGAGGAAATGTGAGTGAATCATCCCCTTACTCTCACTATTCTCTGAATCTCTCTTGAGGCATTGCCAGAGTTCAATGGACACCATTCATGCATACAGTTCATGAGGAGTCATGCACACGCATCTATGTGTGCACGTGTGTGTATCTACATATATGGGGTGTGATAGCTGACGCCGAACTGGATTACTCAGCTGACTGAGAGGAGAACTGACATGTCTACTTTCACCAGCACACCAGCAGTGTGTTGATGGAGAATACAGGTGGTGTCATGGTGATGTCAGATGTCACGTGTACATGTCAGAGGTAGGCTTAATACGCGCAGTGGTGATATAGCTGTGATGTTTTTGACGTTGCGTCTGGATAGCGTCCCTGTGGACGTAGGTGTGGATACGTACGGTGGCCCTTTGGCTGCTTCAGGTAGGACTACACCTTCATAGTACATGCCCTACCAAATAGGCCACAGGTTGCCCCCTCATCACATTTTTGTTGTCCACTAGAAACACTTCCGTTGGGTTCTTAATATTTGCAGCACGTGTGTTGTCAATTTCATGGGAATGTTTTCTGAATTTGCTGGTGTTTTGTCTATCTGCATGTGTTTTCTTAAACGGCAGTGCAGGGCCACCATAGATAAGCTCATAGAGGGCGTGTATGTGTGGATAAGCACATGGATAAAGCTCATCTTGCCTCCATTTTCTGTGTTGAACTAGAACTCAGGCGATGTCTCCTGATGGCGTCTGGACAGAACTGCCATGGTACTGGCTGCAGATGTAACACTCTTCAAAGATTTTGGACTTCCTCTGTACTATATTTTTACAAAACCTTTTGATGCTTAATGTTCTGTGTTTGATGTTCACTTCTGAATAAATTAAAATGCAGTTTAAATGTGTGTGTTGATCAGATATCAGGTTTATTGTACACTTACCTAGATATTATTTACTCTCTGAATTTCACAGTCACATCAGGTAGGAAGCGGATGGATACTAGTTAAAAACATAATTGTGCTACATGATAATATATGGGCTACAAAGGTCCAATACCCCTTCCTTTTCATACTTGGAGATTCAGCTACTTGTACAAATGTACTCAGTCTGCTTGAGTAGACATAAAACTAAGGTTCTTTTCAACAAACCAATGGTTCCCAACCTCTTTCAACTCATGGCCCACTTGAAAATCTCAAAAACGTTGGTGGCCCCCTTCCCACCCTGTAACAATATGGAGAGAATCAAGAATAAGAAGAATTATTCAGGGTTGAGCTGAAAGCATGGGAACCTCAATTTTCTTTTTTTTTCTTTTTTTTTTTCTTAAATTTTTTTTCTTTTTTCTTGTATTTTGCCAGTTATCAAGTGGCTCCGTGTGATCACAGCTGATGGAGGCTACAGTCCAGTGAGTGCTGGATTCTAACTGATACAAACTCATGCCTAGTAGATGACTCTTCATATGATGCTCACTGTCTCTGTAGATTATTCACTGCATAAGCACCTCTCCATAGATGCCTGCTTTTTTATGCTGGCATTTCTATTTATTTTTTGAGACACTGTACAGACCCATTGATGAGGAGGTTTACACAGTATGACTCCTGCTGGTCATTTCCATGTTGTCAGTTATATGCCTCCTTTCTTTCTTATTATTGAGAACAGACTATACTGTCCACAGTGCATCCTGAGGGAAGCTTATTACTGCGCATGAACAGGCAACACAAGGCTGTCATATTACTTTATTATCTATGCACCAACAGAACATTTGAAAACAAAAAAAGATTTGATATGAAAAACATCATTATTGTCATTGTAGGTCTTAAAACAAAGTTATGCGTGGCAGGATTCAGTAAGATCATAATAATAAATAATTAATGTATTATAATCATAAATTATTACATTTGCTTCGTCAGTAGAAACATCAAAAAACAACCTGTTTTCTGCCTGTGTCAATTGTACTGAAAAAAACAAATGGTTAAAACTAGAGGTGTGTGATGATTTTAACAGATAGGCAGTAGAGTACTGAAAGTCTCTCTGCTGTATCTTGCTGCTCTGTCTGGACATCTTCACCTTTCTCCTGAACTGACACTAAACATATTAAATGTGTATTATACAGGAAAAATATCTAAAAATCACTTCTATGGTAACAATTTACCATTAACTGACAATGACACACTCCAGTCACAATGTAGAATCCTGCATTTTCCAGCCAATGTGTTGCAACCTTGCTGGCTCATCATCTGGACTGTAGTTGAGGTTCAGAGATTTGGGAAGTTCAGTCTTGATGAGTCATAGCATTTATTTACAGCCCAAGATGGACATACATTACACTGCTACATTCACAGCTACACTGCTAACTGCTAACTAACTAGCCAACTCTCTGCTCCAGTCGCCAGCATCACCGCTCTCTCTCTCTCTCTCTCTTTCTCTCTCTCGTTATACACACAACCGACGTACCGAGCTGTTCCTGAGAGGGGCTGCTCTCCTCCTGTAACAATATTCTGTCTCAAACTTCTTAAAATTGCTGCAGATCTTGCACAGAAATGATAAATTACTGTAATTTGCTCATTTTTTTTTGCCACTGTTGACTCTTAACGCTTAATGCACACACATGATAAGTGCAATATTATAACTGATCTCAGTACAGTAGAAGCTGAGCCAAGAACAGCTTGCCTAGCACACTGTACCTAATCACCAGTCGAGGAGCCCAGGATGATCCTCAATGCACAAACCTCCAAATTAAGCTGCTGTCCTCTCTGCTTGACAAGCTCCAGTCTCTGTCAATGGCACACGGTCACACCCACAAAAATGACAGTAACAAAGCTGGAAGGCAAACTAGCTTGCAGGGACAATTCCCTGCTGCCAGCACAAGTGGGCAGTAATTTATATGATGGATGCAAACAGGCATCAGGTCCTTTATGGGAGAGAAAGCTGTTCTGAGATCAGTAAAGAGATCACTTCCACTTCACTTCTTATTGATGTGTATTTTTGGCTTTAATTAGGCAAGCACTGTTTGCCTTGCTTCACCTGATGACACGTCAATGGTTAAAACGTAGCTTGTCCCCCTGCTGTCAATATGCCTTTATCTTCACTCGATACTCTTAAAACTAAGCCATCCAGTGAAAGACTCACTGTTGGCAAGTCATGTAGGTGTAATATTATTTCTATTAGTCTGACAAAACTATAGTGACATGGAGGCTAGCTTGCTATAACTAAAGCAACCGTCTGGTTTATTTGGTGATAACTGGCAAAATAAAGTTACTGTAGCTTCTCACGTCCATTCTCAGATGGGAGGGGTGACAGCGAAGTAAGGGACAATCGTCATCATTGGCTGCTTAGTTAGCAAAGTGATGTAAAATATCACAACCTGTACTTGAGTGGACATACCTTGACGAGAGTTACACCTGTGTGTATGCAGGTGCAGTTGCAGGTTGTGCACACAGACGTGTGTACACACGCCGTGTTAGAAGTCACACGTGTGCATACTATGTATGCATTTGTGTGTGTGTGTGTGTGTGTGTGTGTGTGTGTGTGTGTGTGTGTGTGTTTGTGTGTGTTTTGGGGGGTTGATGTGGGCCTGGCCAAGAGGACAAACCACACAGAGGACTAAAGCAAATGGAGTGAAAGAGCTGATGAGACACCTTCTTCATAGGCTGAAATTACAGAATATGAGCCATGAATTACAATGAGGTTGTCTGATTGAAGACACATGGCAGACTGCTTTTAACTCCACTGTGTGGCAAAATACAACATTGAAGGAAGTGTAGGAGGATGTCATGAACACACCTCACACCTGTTCTTGTGCATAGAACAATAGAAACTTTTCAGCTAACTGAAAAAAAAGACTGACTGACTGACTCAGCAAATGGCCCCTAGAATTTACAATGTTCATTACATCCATCAGTATGAAACATACGAACTGTTTTACTGTTATTCAAGGCTTATCATTAGTGGGGCTAAATATGTAAGGTTTGTTGTGAGGGTTGTGCTACAGGGAGGGTCAGGGTGCCAATCAAAAAGGTTCATCATTTTGGAAGTGTAAATGAGCTGAGAAAAATGTATTACAATTTGTTTTGATTGTTTTTTTCTATTGCACCACCACCATCACAAAAGACAACATGTATAGTGATGTGTTTTCACACTGTGTTGCTCTTTATCGTTCAAAAAATAAGATAAGATAAGCAATTGTTGTGATGCCTGTGATTAGCACAGCAAGCCGTGCAAGGACAGCAGCTTAATTTGGAGGTTTGCGCATTGAGGACAATCCTGGGCTTTTTGACTGCTTGGGAAGCTGTCCTTGACTCAGCTTCTACTATTCTGAGATCAGTTATGATTTACCATGCATCATGCGCAGATGTGTGTTGAAACTAAATCTGCACATTAAGTGTTAAGAGGCAGCAGTAGCAAGTAAATGAGCAAATTACACTAATTTATCATCTCTGTGCAAGATCTGCATTAAGTTTTAGAAGTTTGAGACAGAATATTGTTTCAGGAGTAAAGCAGCTCCTTTCAGGAACATCTCAGCACATAGGCTGCGTGCATAGAGGCAGCGAAAGAGAGAGGGAGAGAGGACTGTGAGGCTGGTGACTAGAGCAGAGAGTTAGCTGGTTAGTTAGTTAGTAGGTAGTAGTGTAGCTGTGAATGTAGCAGAGTAATGTTTGTCAGTAAATCAAAGCTACGACACCTCAAGACCAAAGTTCCCATAGTTCTGTGCTGCAACTACAGTCCAGACGCTGAGGCAGGAAGATTAACAAAACTAAGACTGGAAAATAAAGGATTCTACATTGTCAGTGGAGTGTGTTACTGTCAGTTAATGGTAAATCAGTTAAATATTACTATAAGAGTGATTTTTAGACATTTGTCCTCTATACTGCACATCTGATATGATTGGGCCAGAGACACACTGGATGCGTCCATGTGTGTGGCGGCTGCTGAACCTCTTGGTTTTCATTTCGCCACCCATGTTAGCACCTTAGAGTGGACATACTGCCTTGTGTTGTGTGAGTTAGAAGTTTTGTGCCTGGGCTGTTTTTTTACATATGACATATGCATCTTGCAGCGAACATAGACAGAGAAAAGATATGTTGACAGTCATTTTGACATCATACCAGCAATATTACACAAAACTTCCACTATAGCCAAATCTGAACAAGTCACTGATGTGAAAATATATAAATATATTTTTTAAACTATTTTAGTTTAGTTAGCTGCTTGGTTCTGCTTGCCTATTTTTAAAAATCACCGCACACCACTGATTTATACACCATAAGTATACATGAACTGAAATAGCAGGTGTTCCTGAAAACGCATACACAGTCTGTGCCCCTAAGACCTACCACTGTGGACTTAAAATACACTTTATTAAGTACACCTTGCTAGTACCGGGTTGGACCCCCTTTGGCTTCAGAACTGCCTTATTTTTCTTCGTGGCATAGATTCAACAAGGTGCTGGAAACATTCCTCACAGATTTTGGTCCATATTAACATGATAGCATCACACAGTTGCTGTGGATTTGTTGGCTGCACATCCATGATGCAAATCTCCCGTTCCACCACATCCCAAAGGTGCTCTATTGGATTGAGATCTTGGTGACTGTGGAGGCCAGATCTCTGTGTTATGTTTTGTGCAGTTCCTCTGATGAAGGCTCATGATTTTGTTGATCCTGACCTTTCATCTAGTACCACCATAATTTCATGTCCAATTCCCACAAAACTAAGGGCATACCTAAAAGCCTCAGCTGAACCTCAAATGAACATTTTGTTAAAAAAAATATTTAGTTAAACAGGTATTTACATTAGGGTCAAACATCATTATCATCATCAAACATATTAGCATTGTCACTATGAGTATGTAGCATGCTGACTTTAATACAAAACATAGTTGGGTCTGTGCACTCACCAAGCACTTTATTAGGAACACCATACTAATACTGGGCAGTTCCTCCGTTTGCACTCAAAACAGCCTCAGTTCTTCATGTCACTGATTCCAGAAGATGTTAGAAACACTCCTTTGAGATTCTGCTCCATTTTGACGCAATTGTATGATATCATTTCTACAGATTTGTCACCTGCACATTCATGCTGCCAATTTGCTGTTTTGCTTTATGGTGCACTATAAAGCTGGAGAAAGCCATTAGAATATGGGAAATTGTGGCCATGGAGGGATGTACAAGGTTAGCAACAATACTCATATAGGCTGTGGTATTCAAACAATGATTGATTGGTATTACGTGGGCCAAAGTATGCCAAGAAAACAGGCAGGCAAACAATATCAACAAGGTTTAGCCGAGGAAGGGTCAAAAACTAAGATCCTGGTCAAATACTACAGAGGTAAACATTAGGAGAGGGGAGACAATGATACACCGGTGCAACAATTGGGGTAGGGCAGACAATTCCAGGAGCTGGAGACACAGAATGGCATGAATTGAGGATCTGAAATGAGAGACAGAAGTGAGTAACACCAAAATAAAACAGGTATTTACAAGGAATACAAGGAAGAAGAAAGTGTGTGATGATGGGCATGACAGTTTGGTCTGACCCTCAGACCAGGCTTGGTTCTTTCAGTCTTCAACTGTCCACTGTTGGTGAGACTGTGCCCACTGCAGCTTCAGGACTGGAACACAACGTGGTCCTCTGCTGTTGTTGACCATCCACTTCAAGGTTCAACACGTTGTGCATTCACACACTCACCACAGTTGTAATATGTGGTTATCCGAGTTATTGTAGTGCTGTCAGCTCCATCCAGTCTGGTCATTCTCCTGGGTAAACTGTTGTGACAGCTGTGTGTGAAAATCCCAGGAGATCAGCAGTTTCAGAAATACTCAAACCAGCCCATCTGGCACCAACAATTATGCCATGGTCAAAGTCACTGAGATCACACTTTTTCCAATTCTGATGTTTTATGTGAACATTACATGCCGAATGCATCTCCAGAATTTTATTTACTGCACTTCTGCCACATGATCGAATGATTGGATAATTGCAAATAAAGGAGATGGTTCCATGGTATAACTCCCAAACCTGCAAATCAAAGCAAGCATCCAGAGTACATCAAAGGATATAGTGTTCTAGCAAACTGGATGAATGCTTAGTCTGGCAACATAGTCTTAAGACTTATATGAAGGCCCTCTGTAATGCCAGAGCAGCCTGTTGCTCATCATTAATAGAGGAAAATAAAAATATCTTTATGGTTTCTTCTCAGCACCGTAGCCAGGATGATAGAGTCATAGCTCCGCTGATCCTAACTTAACGATTTCTTCCACTGAACCACTCACCTGTCTCTTAGACCCAGTCCCAACTAGACTGCTCGAGGAAATTTTACCCTTAGTTTGCTCTTCCTTACTAGATATGATCAATCTGTCTTTATTAACAGACTATGTCCTTTAAAGCAGCTGTAATTCGACTTCTTCTTAAAAGCCTACTCTTGATTCAAGTGCTTCAGTGAACTATGGACCTGTATCTAAACTTCCCTCTCTCGCTCAGATCCTTGAGAAAGCATTGAATCATGTTGCTCTTTTACATAATAGTTTATTTTCAGTCAGGATTTAGAATGCTGTAACATCGATTTTTGGATTCTTGCCTGCTCCTAGCTGTTACTGTTTGCCTTTTTCAGATTGCATACCTGTGTATGATCCTAGATTTTTTTGAGTATTTTATTGTGCTTCCCATGAGTTTCTCTACACCAAAGTCCACGTTTTTTGTAGTATTTTCTCTATTGAAGAGTGCTAAACAAGCATTTTCAATGCATTCACATTTCCTTGTTTTCAACTGCGTCACATAATCTGTTGGCACAACATATAACCCCAGGGAATGTGATTGTAGTTGTAGAAAGAAACTGCACTTAGCTGGTTTAATACCTGTTTATCAGACTGATTTAAGTTTGTACATGTTAACGATGAATTCTCCAAGACTGCAAAAGTTAAACACAGAGTTCCACAAGGTTCTGTGCTTCGACCAATTCTATCCTTATATTTGCTTCCTTTCTGTGATGGGGAAATTGGGATTGGGAAACACGACTCACACAAGACTCAGGCGTGGAACACACACCACGTGTGCATGGTGGCTGTGGAACATCTCGGTTTTCATTTTGACACCAATGTTAATGGAAACACGGACAGGGAAAACATCTGTTGATAGTGATATTTACATCAAATCAGCAACATTACATAAAACTGACACCGTTTACTGTGGTTTCAATGTCTAGGCTGTATCTGAATATGGCACATACATGAAAATATAAATATTATATTTTCTAACCATTTTAGCAACTGCATGTATTATATGGTCACAGCAGAAACTCAATGTAGGTTAAAAGTATATTATATCAATAATTTAACAGGTAAAGGGCAGTATTTTACAGGGCATGCTCTTTCTTGCTTGCTCACTTGCTTTCTCTCTCTCTTTAACTTGCTCTGTGTGTGTGTCTTACTCTGAATTAGGGTAAATTAGGTAAATAAGGTTTGTAATGAAAAAAAATCCAACATTTGAGTATTGATTACCATATCCAAGGCAAAGTGCAGACAGATAGAGCTGGCCTTATCAGCGACGCAGCCGCCATGCACACACAAGAAAAACATGAAGGAAAAACTAAAAAAGCAGAGATGAAATTAAATGAATGATTGATATGGAACTAATACAGATTTTCAAGACAGTGTAGTTTTGTTAGTGTAGTGTTTTTTGTTTGCATGTACTCCTTCAAAGTAATGCCTCAGATGAGAAACCAAGGCTCAGTTCAAATGTCCATCCTCACAGACTTTTGTCATACAAACAGTGATGTCTTCATGTCAAACCCATGTCAAGCCAATCCCTATAATGATAGGGAAAATGTACACATTTAAAAAAATATTTTTGCAACTTATATGAATCCTGAGTTAAAAGGAGTTTGATATTATATGTTAGGCTGGAAACATACTGGATGTGTTGCATGTGTGTGGTGGCCATGTAATGTCTTGATTTCATTTCGGCGCCCATGTTAACAGATAAGAGTGGACACACTGCCAGTGAGAGATGTGCACCGCAGTTGCTTTGCGTGATCTAGAAGTTCGGTATCTCACCTATTTTTCATGCGGGACACGCGCATCTTGCAGCAAAAACAGACCAAGAAGAGATGTGTTGACATTATCTTGACTTCATGCCAGCAATATTACACGAAACTGACACCTTCCACTATAGTCTCCATGTTTAGGCTGAATCTGATCATGTCATAGATATGAATAGCTGTTCCTCGGATTGCTTTGAAACTCTGGAGGCCCAAGGACAAACCGGGTGCCAAGCTAAATTGTCTCTATGTGCAAATATACAGTACTTGGCTGGGCCAATAAAAGTATTCTGATTCTGGACTATGTGTTCCTTGCTGGTGGAAGTGTAAACTTGGGTAACACTTTCAGTAAAAGTCATTTTTAGTAGGTTTAAATTGTTGGCTCTTTAACATAATAGCTGGGTTAATTTTGATTTTAACAGCAGAGGATGCAATACAAGTGCTGAGGGTCTTTCATCTCACAGGGTTGTAAAGTTACGCATAGTCTAGCCACACTGTGTACGAGAAATTGTTAAATTAATAAAAGTTTTAAACAATGCATAAAACATTTAAAAGAATTGGTGACTTTTTAAAGACTTATTGAATTAATTTTATATGTGCTCTTTTTAAAAAATCTTAACTCAAAATATTGTATAAAGCCTTTAAGCAGTCCGCCATGTTGTTTGCAGCCAGGTCCCTTGTCACTGTCCAGTCAGTAATGAAACCTGATTAATTCTATGCATTTTTTCACTATTACCTATCTGCTAGTTCCTGACTTCTTCTCTTTAAGAATTTGGGAGGCCACTGTGCTCTATCAGAATTAAGAAACAGATACATACATTTTAAATCACCCATGGATGGAAGTCTGATCTGAAACAGCAGCTGCGGGTGTTGCAGATGTACCCATAGCAGCTTAAGAGCAGACTGCAAAGTGTGAGTGGAATCATTCAGTTCCTGAGATGTTGTAATATTAAAAAGCCTCTATACAAATATATGCAAATATCTATGCACTTTAATACCTAATTGACCACTTTTGTTTGGTTTTGTTCATTCCATTATTTTATTTTAATTTTAATTTTTTTCTTGTTCATTATTCTCTTTAGTATTCTGATTTTTTGTTTTACCTCAAATTTTATTGTTTTTATTACTGCTTGCTCAGTTGTTTCTATTGTGATCTGCAGTTATCTTGAATGTGACCTTTTTGATTTGTACTATATTGTCAATAAAAAAAGAAAAAAAAAATGTCCGTGTCCTATCTGCTTCGCTTTAATTCTTCAGGAAAAAATGAAAAATAAAAAAATGAAAAAGTGAATTTTGAAACATCAAATTTACACCGTGTTTTGATTTTGGTTTTCGCCTTTTTCGTTTCTCGATCCTGACAACAAAAAACCGAAACAGAACTGCTCTGCCTGAACGTACAGCGAACATTGTGTGACATAGCATGCCGCTGTGTCAGTGGGTAACGTAGTCCTTTTAGCCATTGCCTATAGGAAGTATTTGTCGTAGGAACTACAACACCCAGATTTTCTAGTATTCACGTAACTTCTGTTGACATCTGCTGGTAAGCCAGCTCACAGACATAGCAGTTGATTATACAAGGCGCTTAGGAGGGTATAGCCATTGAAAGGTAAAGTTTTACTTTGTCTAACAAGCTCTAGTTTGTCGTAATTCGTTTTATACGTGCAGTTCGTCACAGTGGTGAAGCTAATACCGCTGGGAAGTGGCAGTTAAGTTGACAGGCTAACATAGGCTAGCGCCGCAGGCGTACACAACGTTTACTTGTAGCTAATTTACTTGTAGTTAAAGTTCGTACAAGTGGCCTAAGAAAACGTATCGTTTGTACAATAAAAGGTTAGAGATAACACGTCGGCTCTAGTGCATACCCCATTCTTCTGTCTGCAGAGAATAAGGTTAGGTTCGTTAAAACACTGGATTTGATATCGCTATAGTTTCATTATAATATTCCTCGGGTCTTAGATTGATAGCATCCAGTCTTCACTTCAGCCTACTCCCTATTCACCAAGCAAGCTTTATTTCCCCCATAACTTGACATTCATTACAGGTATGCGAATTATTCTCCCACCAATATAAATAATGTTTCTTCCTTGCAGATACAGGTAACAGTCAAAGATTTAACAGCGATTCAAGTGTTTCACTGGGGTTAATTGTTATGCCGAACACACCAAAATACCCTAACGGTGTTTAAGCATGTGCTAAAAATATTCAACTTTCTGTATGTGATTCTCATTTAGAATGACAACTTTAAACCGACAGCTTTTGGTTTGGAGTTCGGTGTGTGCTTGGACACGTGCTTTAACATGAAGGCTGTGCTGATCGAAAGAGGCCATGCTGCCATGACAGCTCAGTTTACTGTTTGTATCCGTATGCCTCTTCACAGAATCACAGAAATAAACTGTAGAACCAGTGTGTGGATGAGGGCTTCAGAGAACAATGTCTCCTCCACGGTTGACAGGTGCGCTGCGCTCCTTCTCCCATGTAAGCAAAAAGGAGGACTTCACTGAAAACCCCTATGATCTGAAGGTGAGACCAAGCGAATAATTGGTAACTTGTATTGTCACAATAGAACACTGAGTTTTATAAGTGTAAAAAAGGAAACCAAAGCAACATTATAACAATAAATTTAGTAATGCATCATTTTGAGGTCAGAGAGATCTCTGTCAGGCAAGATTCACAAGAACAGAGCACTGGGTTATACTAGAAAGTGTGCCATGGCCTGTTTCATGAACTTGTCAAGTTCTTGCAAATCAGTCTGTAGACTGTCATCATTTATAATTGGTGTGAAATAGACTAGAATTGAGTAATGTAAATGACTCCTTGATCAGTGTAGGAGCCATAATTTTTAGATGTAGAAATAGGTTGAGATTAAGATTGAATTTCATTATTTCATCGTTTGTATTTTTGGTCTATGTGATGTATTTCTAGAGTGCTAGAATTGGAGGGAGATTACTTCACTGACAGCTTCAGCTGGACATGAGAGCTGTGAACGGGAGCACATAGTTTTTCTACGGAGTGATGGATGTAAATTGATTTTTCCTTTAGTAAACTTTTGTTTTTGAAAATAGATACATCTTGTTATTCAAACCCTACCGTTCATGCCTCTCATGTGGCTTTGACACCACGAAGGAAAGCCACAAAAATCAGCAAAAAAATATCAGCAGCTTTTGTCCGCTTTGTTTTCAGAAAGAGAACTCCAATAAACCCACTGTACACCACTCAACAGCAGACAGACAAAATCTGAGACTAGCTGGTGAACATAGTAAAACATTTGGTGGAGACCAAAACAGAGCAAAAAGAGTATGAATCTGGGACTTAGATTCATCAGGTGGACAGGAACTGAATGTGTAATAGATAACTGTTCGCTAACACAGCCATATCAACTTAAAAAGTAGTAATACAGACAGGTGACAAAAGAAAAACCAATATAAAGTGTAGTAAGGTGTTGGGCCACCCACATGCTGCCTGCTCGATGCTCCTTGCCTATCTTTTACAAACAGCACTAATTATCTAAATGTTTAAAATCACGATCCTGCTATCTTTTCTCTCTGTCAGTGATTTATTTGTCAGGTCAGTTCTCTTCTCTTCCTGAGACTTAAAATTAAATTGGAAGTAGTATTTAGTCATTCACTTTTACCTGTCTCACCTCCAGTTAAATACTCTATGCAAGAAAAGCGCTACTGCGGGGGAAAAGATGGCAGGTGTAACTTTAAGATTATCCCATACCTTGTGTGCACAGTACTTAGTTTTATGAGAAATGGGCATGCAGATTGTAATTAAGCCATTGTGTTAATGCTTCTCCTCACCTTGGAGCCTGAACTGTCAAATCTGATATAATGTACTGCTCTAATGGGAGAAGTTGATTTAAAAAAAAAAAAAAAGTTATGCTCATTAGCATTGACTTTTCTACAAAACTAATGAGGATACATGTGTAACTCCAATGTGAAATGCACTTGTGAGGCAACAAAAATAGTATTATATTGGTATCATTAAAAAAAGGTCAGGCATTATATTGGCATTAGTATCAAAACTGTTTGCTATGATGTCCATTTACAAGTATACTTTAGTCTTTGCATAAGGGATTGTGCTGTATGACCCCATTCATCTTTTCATGAATAATGTAATACTATAGTAGTAGAGCTGAATGTTATGGAAAAGAAAATCACATTGCCTTTATTTTGATGATATTGCTATTGCAATGAGTGAGGATTTTAGTGGGAATGGTAATTTTTGCTTTTTATTTTCTGCTGTGGTCTTTACCAAACAAGTAAGTTCTCTGGGGCAGCACCACAATTCTTTGTACATTTATAATGGTGTGTTGTGACATATTGTACCTTTTATCAAGACAAATTCCTAAGAATTTCTGAAGAACATAGTGCATTATTCAGATATAAATACAGAATCATTACCTAGATAATACTTACTAAACATCTCTTCTTTGAAGCTGCCAGAAGCATAGCAACATATTCCAACAAATCATATAAAATCCTGCCTTGAACCCCTAATGAGATAATCCTGCCCAAAATGACAGTTTCTATCCCGTAAGCAGGGGGCATTTACAGCAAGCTACAACAGTTTTCAACTGCCATATTGCCTTAAATCATGACCCGGTCGTCATTTACTTCTACTGCAGAAGGTAACAGGCCTTTATTTGAAGCAGGTAATAAGGCAATACACTTACTGCAGCACATCAGCACAACAATGAAATCCCTGTTTAGAAATAAAAATGCTGAAATACTAGAGAGCTTTTAATTTGAAACAGTTACAGGACTTATTAAGCTTGTATTAACGTGTATTAGAGGCAGGCCCTTATTTCTAACTCTGTGTGAAATGTATAATTGGTCATAACGGTGTTTTAGTACAGCGCCTTGTTTAGATCCACTCCTGTTTTCCAGGTTAAAGTTACTACATTACACATTAAATGCGAGCCAACAGTATAGCTGCTCCTCTCCTCCTGGCAGTTCCCGAGTTGCCAGGAAGGCTCTCAATGAATGACTTGCAGGCCAGCAAAACCTTTCATGGATTTTTTTGACTGGCCCACCAATGTGGAGACCCACCGTATTTCACCTGGTACTCCCGATGGCCAGTCTGACTATGGACCAGTCCAATGGGCAAACAATAAAATCACAAAAGGACTTTAACTGTCAGCACTCACAATGTCTAGTCAGAGAGATAAAAGAAATCTCAAAATCTTTTATTTTATGTTGACAGCACATTTTGAGATAGTTTTCTATGAAGTATATGTTTTGGCACAGCTGTCACTATCCATAGAAAGGCAGATTTTATTCTGACATGTTCAATTAGCCTTTAACCTTTGGTTTCTTGCATCTGGTCACATCCACCATGTGTCCTCATGAGGAAAGGACAAGGCACATGGGCAGACTGGGAAAGAAATTTTGCCCTGGACTTATAAAATCACTCCTTGCACAACCATACATGGTCCACCCATATACAGGTCTATACCTAGTCTTGTTGAAGAGATAGGGAGGCATTGAGGGTCTAATGAAAAGATGCTGTTGAGTTGCATGATGGGAAATGTAGGATCCAGAGTTTTCAGAAATTCTATTTGACATATGTAAAGTACACACTGAAAATTGAACAAACTTGAGTGCATTTACAGGAATGCTGACTAAAGTGCAGTCAGTGACTAACCACGCTGACTGCACCCCATCCTGTTTTTACAAAATATCTATCCAGTACTGGTCTTACCCAAAGGTAAACTGAGATTATTATGAGTGCTGCTGTTCTCTGTCTTGAAATATGATTGTATTTCTTCCTGTGACTCATGTTAGACCAAACGTCGGAAGAGACAGGAGCTGTTTGCCAGAGAGGGCCTGACTTGGCAGAAGATTGTCCATTTCTGCACCGAGCATCAGGACAAAGCTAAGCACCAAGCTGCCAGTCAGGAACTGAAGAGCTTCCTTCTGGCAGCCAAGCAGATTGGTAATTAACTCCTCAGCCTCAAATCCATTGTCATTTCTTTTAATCTATTTTTATCTGTTTGTGTTAAACTGATGAAAACATTGTTGGAAGTAACAGAATGTCATCTAGCTTTAGACTGCTTGTATAAAAGTCAGTACGACACCCTTACCTTACCCCGTGAGTACCTAAATACCATAACAATGAAATGGCTTAATAGTGCTGTAGTCACTACAAGTGGAAATTGCACTGCCAGATCAGATATTTTGGCAAGAAACAAATACACTCACCGGCCACTTTATTAAGTACACCTTGCTAGTACCGGGTTGGACCCCCTTTGGCTTCAGAACTGCCTTAATTCTTCGTGGCATAGATTCAACAAGGTGCTGGAAACATTCCTCACAGAGGAATATGGTCCATATTGGCATGATAGCATCACACAATTGCTGTGGATTTGTTGGCTGCACATCCATGATGTGAAACTCCGGTTCAACCAAATCCCAAAGGTGCTCTATTGGATTGAGATCTAGTGACTGTGGAGGCCAATTGAGTGACATGGTGCGTTATCCTGCTGGAAGCAGCATCAGAAGATGCTTAACTGTGGTCATAAAGGGATGGACGTGGTCAGCAACAATACTCAGGTAGGCTGTGGCATTTAAACAATGCTCAGTTGGTACTAAGGGGCCCAAAGTGTGCCAAGAAAATATCCCCCACACCATCACACCACCACCACCAGCCTGAACCATTGATACAAGGGAGGATGGATCCATGCTTTCGTGATGTTGATGTCAGTTTGCTACTATCCAAATGTCACAGCAGAAATCGAGACTCATCAGACCAGGGAACGTTTTTCCAATCTTCTATTGTCTTGGTTGGCGCGTGTGAATTGTAGCCTCACCTTCCTGTTCTTAGCTGACAGATGGCACCCGGTGTGGTCTTCTGCTGCTGTAGCCCATCTGCTTCAAGGTTTGATGTGCTGTGCGTTCAGAGATGCTCTTCTACATACCTTGGTTATAACGAGTTGTTATTTGAGTTACTGTTGCCTTCCTATCAGATTGAAGCAGTCTGCCATCATGTGAGGTATTTCACGCTGAAACATTTGCTGAAGCATCATGCAAAGGTGAAGGTACAGCCAACATGTGCCAAGAAAAAAACTCCTTATTGGCTCATAATGTAGAAAATTGTACCTTTATTTTGCTAAATGAACAACCCCTTTCTGTGTCTGAAAATGTGGCATTTTAATGCTTAATTGAAAATCTTGAGCAACACACACTGTCAACAGAAATGTCTGCCCCACATCTGTATTACAGGTCCTGCACTACAACTCTGCCAAGCTTCAGAGCAGCTGTAGATGAGGTAGACATCTTAAGAAGGCTTACAGAAAAGTCTTACAGAAAAGATATCAAGTTAGAGTTTTAAGAAAGATTGGTGTGACTCCTTGAAAAAGCTTGTGTGGGAATTCCATTTCTGCTCTGGATCCTCAAACGCACTAAAGATCTTTTTCATAATTCACATTTTGACCTGTCATAAAGTATCAGGAAAAGCACAGTTGAAATGAACAACATTAAAGGTTGAGTAAGCGATTCTAATCCAATACATTTTTTGTCAGATTCAGTGGATATCCCCTCCGCTAGCTGTCTGTTCAGTACTTTGTAGAAGCCCCTTTGGTAGTAATTACACCTTGAGTCTTCTTGGGCAACTCTATACGAGCTTTGCACACCTGGATTTGGGCAGTTTTTCCCATTATTCCTGACAGATCCTCTCAAGCAATGTAAGAGAAGATGTGTGTGTGAAATGCCGTCTTCATGTCTCTCCACAGTTGGTCTATGGACTTTACATCTGCCTGTCAGAGACTTGTATCAGTGCTACTCCATTGTTATCTTGGCTGTAGGCCTCAGGTCATTGTCGTGCTGAGAACAAGACTCAAAGCTGTAAATGCTGCCAAAGGGGTTTCTACAAAGTACTGAATTAAGTGTCTGAACAAAATTTTCAGAAGTACAGTGGTCTGAATACTTTCTCAAGTCACTACAGGCTTAAAATTGTCATAAATGAAAAGGTGGTCTGAAGCAGAGGATACATATTGCTCAGTCATTAGAAATGCTATCCGATTTTTCAGTGGACTACTACTACAGAGTCTACTGGCACTGACTGGATGTCTTATAATTAGCTCATAAATGTATATTTAAGGTCCAGGAACAACACAAATATAAATCTTTTTTGGAAGTGTCATCTGATTTGAAAATGCTTCCAAACAAATAAAAACATACTAGATTTACTCAAGGGACAGAACAGGTGTTTTTGATAGCATGCTCTACAAGCTGTAATCCCTGCTCCATGACTTAAAGTGTTAGCTGATCTTAACAAGTTAATTATGGCGCTTACATGAAAAACTGACAGATTTTCATGTAGTTTGTGTTTTCTGTTTTCTTTTCTGGTAGTATTTGTTTCTTCTCAATTATCAATTGAGAGTAGTAGTATTTGTTGTTGTGATTCTTTCAGTGCTCCATGTGTTGAACCTGCCCTCTGTCTGTGTGCCTGGATCCAAATAAAAAGTTGCTCTAAAGCACACTCCAGAGAGGATGAAAGCAGCCATTATGTTCTGCTATGTGCAGCAATGAGTCCGATGCTGGTAGACCGTTTTTAATTGGTTTAAATCCTCTTTTATCTGTTTCTGCTTTACTCCGCCAACAACTTCACTCTATTCTCCCTCTGTCCTTCTGACATTTTTTCCTCTAATTGGACAATTACTCGATATTCCTTTTTAGTTAAGTACAGTTCTGGCTAGGCATGAATTGTTTGGATATTATTGAAATGAGGTGCAGGGACCTTAAACAGTGATCCCATTCTCTAGCCTTTACTACTCAGAGGAACAGCTGCTGATTGTTTTCTGGAGCTATTAATAGTACACAGCTCAGATTTAATGGTCATACAAAACTGCTTTCTAGATACCACTAATTATAATAGAAAGGGTGAAGGTGATTGTTACAATCAGTAATAATCCTAATAATCACCATTATTAAACCAATAATGAATACATCAGCTTTAATTGTCCCTGCAGTTTTCCTTTATGCTAAAGTCAGAAACAGACTTTACACAGGCTTGCAATTAAGAAAATGGAAAACTGACTGGGCACACAAAACTGACAGGGGAGCTAACAGCTAACGTGATGTCAGAGGATATAGAGGAGAGGCTACAAAATCTGATAACATCAAACAAGTGATATTTCTTTAACGAAAATCTGGAGGGACATCCACATGGTTGACTGCAGATGCTAATCTGGGAATTTAAATGTAATATATTTCATCATACTTCATGTTATTAAAGGTTGAATTTATTCATGCTAAGTCTTTTTGTTGTACTTAAGTACAGTACTTGAGTAAAAGTGCTGCCTTTCCAAGAAATAAGTCCTGCACCAAAGATTTATAAATCTTCGATATACATTTTTGATCAGATCAATTATGTTTCCTTTTCTGTCACAGTGGGGACTGAACATGGTCAGGAGGCCATTGAAAGTGCTGCTGTCTTTCTGTTTGAGACCTTCCACAACAAAGACCATGTGGGAACAGAGGAGACGCGGGCCATTAAACAGATGTTTGGCCCTTTTCCGTCAGCTGCAGCTGAAGCTGCCTGTGACTGTGTGGCTCGGCTTGTGGCTCCACTTGGAAACTCCCGAGTAGAGGACTTCATTCAGACCCAGAGCACCCATCACAACCCCCAACGAGGCTCCACTTTTGGATGTAACATCGTCTTCTCATATGACTGCTACACATTGGACCCGTTGGAGGACTTGACCTGCTCTGGTATCCATGAGGAGAACGTGAGCCTAGACTTTATCAACTTCCTCAACAGTCAGCAGAGCGGGAGGAAGGCCATCAATGAGGAAGAGGTGTCCAGTGCTGGAAGATCCTCTTGCTCTGGGGATGGAGCTATCCTTAGAAAAGAGGTGGAGAAGTATCTGAACGGAGGCAACATGATCTCATCCAGCCCAGAGGAGCTGTGCACATCCCTGTTTGAGATGCTGGCCTCCCACAAGAGTGATGATGAGCTGCAGAATGAGGTTTGTGTCAGATAATCTAATATGTCCATACTGTACCAGATAAAGTGTTCTTGGGGATTTTTTGTAAAATTGACTACTATATTAGCCTAAATCAGATCATGGTGGAGAATTTACAGGACTCAAATAACAACGTGGGTTTTGTAATGGTCATCTCTTGTTTATAATCGATTCAGACTTTAGAACTTTGTAGAAGCCCCTTTGGGAGCAATCACAGCTTAGAGTCTTCTTGAATGGAGTTTAAGTTGGAGTTTTGGCTGGGCCACTCAGGCTTTTTTTTTTTGTCTTTATGCTCACGTCTTCTCTGGAGCAGGTTTTCTTTAAGCACCTCTCTATGTGGCTGCATCCATCCTTCCCTCAATTCTGAACAACCAGAAAAGCTTGATCGTAGCATTATGCTGCCACCATGATGCTTCACCATAGGGATGATAGTAGCCAGGTGATGGAACAGTGCCTGCTCTTTGCCAGCCCTTGTACAACTGCAGATTAATTCTTTTAAAAAGGTGCTGCTTTTGCTGTGATGCAGCCACCTCTCTCTGTCTGTAGCCACCACTCTGTGGTCTCGAGCAATGTCCTGCCTACAGCACTATCTGATTGCTTACACATTACGAGTAATAGCTTACCAGCATTGAAGGTTACTTTGCCCCAGAAGGGCACAGAGGAACACATTTGCAGACTGGAGCAGCTCCTTTGAGTGAGCTGAGCTATGTTTTAAAGGTAAGGCAGCAGATATTGCAGAAGTTTTAATACACATCACAATTTTCAGATATATTTCCATGATTACAAGCATGTCCAGTCCTTGTTATTTTGAAAATGCTCATATAATGCACTTTCTTGCGGTGATATACACTTAACTGTACAAAAAGTACACTAGGTTTTCAATTATTTTTCTGTATTTATTTAATAATTATGTGATTATGACATCACAATGTTGATACTGAGCCAATACTTAAGGTCATGGTTCAAAATTTAAATTATAAAAAGACGTAATTACTGACATGATATGAAAGGAAGTTCAGTTGAGAGAATTCCACCCTAACAGTGATATGATGGGAAGGAAGGTGTCTCACTCTCTATGAAAAACAGAAACACTTCATTTCTCATTGTACAGTGGTGTTACTGGAGTGGGGCCTCTTCCCTCACAAACTATCTTTGACAAGTGCTAAGAGTGGCGTGCAGAGAGCACAGAAAGTGACAACAGCTAAGTTTAATTTAGGCCTGAAAATAAGTTACAGACAGAATTAACATTAAATAATGACAGGTGATATGATATACCAGCATCTGAACTCAGTCACCACTGCACCCACTGCAGTGGAATACAGCTTTTGCAGGCAGGTTGTCTGGCCTGCTTTCAGCTCAGCCAGCAGACCACAGTAGGACTGTGATGATAAGTGGATCACCTGAGTTTTTTCAACAGACATCATTGGTTCAGTGCAGTGACTGTGTCATCATCATTGTTGTCTTTTTATCAACCTAAAAGGCTGCTTGGGCTGAAGTTTGTAATATTTTTTATTGCACACAGTTCTCCTAAATACATATTAAAGTTTGCACACCTGGTATAGAGAGGTATAGTGCAGAGCAGTTTTCATTGGTATTGGAGAGTTTTGTTTACAACAGCTCTGCAAATGAAGATGTACCTGAAGCTACTGATGATGAGGAATTTTATTTGTGCTATTCATGAATCGGATAATTTAAAAGCAGAATCACAGCTCAAGAATGAGAGCAATGCTCAAGATATGCCCAGGTAGTGGTTCTAAGAAAAGTAGTCTGGTATTAGCATCTGTCCTGGGTGACCAAATCACAAGTGGTCAGCTCTAAGTAGAGGTGTGAACGCATTCAGGATGCATTTGAGATCCGATCACTCAGACCGCGTTTGGAGGTGGTCTGGGCCACATGTGGCCAGATTCTTTTAGCAGTGTGAATGGGAGCGTTCTAGCCACATTGAAGGGCCGCCTACTCTACTAACGTCCTTGGCCACAGTCTAATCAGTCACGTCACAGTTTCATAATGAACCAAAAATATTAAACTATTTTAATGGTTCAACCCTTATTTCACTGTAGCTGTGTGCAGCGCACTGATTCACTGAACCCCTCCATACTTCTCTCTCTCTCTCTCTCTCTCTCTCTCTCTCTCTCTCTCTCTCTCTCTCTCTCTTCTCTCTTTCTTTCTTTCTTTCTTTCTTTCTTTCTTTCACTCACACTCACTCACATACCCACATACACAGAAGCACATTAACAACAGACTTGTCTGTGGTATTGGCTAAAAACAACACCACATACCTTTTTATTTGAATATGAAGGGGAAGTGAGATCCGATCACAAGTGGTCACTCGAGATGCATTTTAAAGCAGGTGTGAACGGATGTACTTAGAACTGACCACTTGTGATTGGATCACTGAAGATGCATGTTAATACCAGGTTTGGACATGGTCATAGTTACTTCAACTACCTTGACCTGACTGCTCAGACCAACAAGTCATTTTCCAGGCCAAAGACAGAAGTTCTTATAGACATGCAAGCAATATAATTTTAATATTTGCCATAATCTTATTTTAAATTTTACATAAATACTGGGTCGCTAATGATATATATATATATATGTGTGTTTCAAAAATTTAAGGCTGAAACTACTTTAGCCTATACTGTAGGGTAGCTTAAACCAAGCATCATATTCTATGAAATCATTATTTTTACATTGTCACTGTCTTGTCAGAGGCATTGGTCAATTTAACACAAGCTAAGAAAAACTGCTGTTTTCAGCTGTGTGACAATACATTTTCCAGCTAATCCAGCTCAAACTAATTTTTTTTTGCCCACCAAAGACAGATTTGCCTTTGATTAGAGCTGTACTCAAATCATGATTTTACAAGTCAGTTATAAAATCACAGTGCACTGTGAACCATCTCTCATGATTGTCTGCAGACAGCTCTGTCAGCTGAAGTGTCAAGGTTGTATCAAGGTCTGGGTTAAACCTGGTTTAGCTGACTTAGCAAAGATCATGGTTAAGACTGGAGCTGAGAGCACTGGAGCAGTCAACAGAACGAGTGGTGCTGCACTACATTTCCATCACCCCTCTCTATTTCAATTACAGTTAATTCTGCAGTGAGGTAATTTCAACCAAGCCTTAGTTTGTAAAAGGTTTTAACATGCTGGGTCATTATCCTGTGTTGCTCTGTGCACAGTGAATTTTAACTTAAAAAGTGCAATGATTCAACCGACAAAATGAAAAATGACCTGGGGGGGTTTCGCAACTGATGTTTGAATTTCTGTGTTGCAGTTATATGTTTAATACTTTGGGGCTCTTATTTGTTCTATAACCTTGACATTCAACAGCAGGCTTTTTGGGTTTGATCCAGATGCTGGATGTATCATATCCTGGCTGTTACTCCAAGTCATCCTTGGCCTTTACCTCTAGACCTTTTAGATACTTCCAACTTTCTCCATGCCTTTGACCTGAATTTGGAAATATTAACAACTCAACATACACATACAAGCTGAGGTCAACCTTCAAGATGGCAGTCTTAAGAATACTAATTGTTGAACATTGTAGAAGATAGAGAATGAGATGAGATGAAATGACTTTTGATACTAAGTGTGGGAGGAAATGACATGGGTTTGGGTTTGATAGATGATAGGGCTGGCACTAATTCAATATTATTAACTAATGACTTGATTGAAACTTTGATGGTATGATCACTTTATTTATCATTTTACTTATGTTCATTTGTGTTGTCCAAATTAATAATTTCAAGCATACTGAAAAAAAAGAAAAGCTATAGCTAAAAACCTAATAATCAGACTGGATTGTTATTTCATTTTCACCTCACATGTCAACCAAACATCCTGTTTATGTCAGCTTTGTTCTGTTAGCGAGGGGTCGTTATTTTGCCCCAACTCAGTAGAAGTGACTGGTGTCTCTGTCCCATAGATATCACGACCTTTTGACACAGGAGGAGATACCAGTAGCAGTTGCTTGGGACGCTTAACTTTAAGTTTATGGGTTGATTGATTTAACAGTTGACATTTCAATAAGTCAACCTCCAAAAAGCTGTGTTGCCTCACTTGTAGCTTGGTTTTTCCAACTCTGCTCCTCCTTTATTAAAAAAAAACACATTATTTGACACATTTTCATTGTGCCCCTAAAGTTCTTCATGTGGTCCTAGTTCTATAGTGAATTAACCATTGAAACCCATCATTATAAACAGTAATCAAGTCTTTGCAAATATGATGGGTGAATGGATAATTCATTCTCCAAACAAAAACTCTGAAAGATCAAAAGGTTTTAAGGCACATGTTTTCGCCATTTGCCCAGTCTCACCGGGCTGTATACCAAATTTGGTGTTGATAGACTCAAAATCCAAAAAGGTCTATTTACATGACTGTTCTCATATTATGCAAATTGTCAAAAAGTCCGTCATAGCAGACTGTTAGGGTCCAAGAGGCATTGAGATGGACTTAGTCAATTGGAAGTACATTGTGAGGGATGTGGCCTTTACAAAATTGCATCTTTGGGCCTTAATTACAGAGCTACCAACAGGCTGATTGGGCTCATTCATCTTGGTAAGCATTTGCACATCATTTCCAGTTACTGGGCCAAGTTTGTTGTTTCTAACTCATTCTAGCTCACGGCAGTTTGAGCCGTGGCATAAGACGACAAATAGGCCTAATAATAATCCACCACAACCTCACTAGAGTTCTATCCCTTCCGGGTTAGAACCCTAATAAAGCTCAGGATCAGGTGCACACTGTAGGTCTGTGTCTCATCTTGTTAAAAACTCCAGCAGTTAATTGTCACCCTTTACATTTACTTGTAAATGAAGAAATGGCTCCATCATTCTGTCCCCACTGCATTTTCTCTTGCTTTTATTCTGTCTCCTTTATACTTATACTAGGCTTTTATATTGTCCATATAGCTCATCCACAGTCTCTCTCTCTGTCTCTCTCTCTCTCTCTCTTTCTCTCTCTTTCTTTCTTTCCTTTACCTTTTTATCAATTGCTTCACCACAGAGGCTGAATTGTACAACTTAAGCTGGTTATAGTTGGCTCCAATGTTCCTCACGTAGATGACATTTAGAAGTGAACTCTCCCACTGACATCTTTAGATGTAGAATGCTCTGTGTGTGTATATGTGTGTGTATGTGTGTGTGTGTGTGTGAGAGAGAGTGAGTGCACCTGCAGGTTCTCCATGCATCTACCTCTGTTTGACTCCAAAGCCAACAGTTAAGTTTAAAGGCTCTGCACTCAGTGCCATTAAAGCTGACAATGGAGAGAACCTGCCTCTTATTATTTCTCATTGGTGACCCTGGATTGCTGACATTTTGTGGCAGTTGCTGAGCACCAGAAGGAGGGTGGTATATTGGATAACCATTTGGTTATATAATGTATGCTGATTGAGAAGGCAGTTTAACACTGTATCTTCCAGCAGACTCATGTTAATGATGCAGTGACAAGGGGGAGATCAGGAGCCTACTGGATTCCACTGGCTAAGAGAGGTACCATTACAGCATAACATAAACGTTATATTTTATACTACAGCTATTCTATTGGATAGAGATCTGGGGATTGAACTTAGAAACATCACACGGGTTACAGAATACTTTATATTATTTCCAATGTGTTTGAAAAGAGGAAAGTTCTAGTTTCTGTTCAAGATTGGAATGTGGCTTGTGATAAATGATCCTATATCTAAAATAGGACAGAGAAGAAGTGGCAAATACTAGGTTATGTGCTTGTTTAGGTGTGTATGTGATGACATTGGCCCCTGCAGTTGTAAGTCTGTCTTCAGTCCGAGCTGAAAGGCAAACTCAGCAGGCAGTGTAAAGCAAGTCAGTCACCTTTTTTTCCCAGCAGGTTTACCTGTTATTAAAAACCCCTTCTATGCACTAATTTTAGTGTAAAAAGGATAAGAGAGTCCAGGGTTCACACCTTAGTGATAATCACAATCTTTTTGGTGTTACTTCCAATATAAGTAATAATCAAATACTATATTAGGTCGTTTGTTTGTGTAGTTTTGTTGTACATGTCTCTGATGTGCTGAAAGCTTGTCTTTTTGTGAGAGAGGGATCTTTTGTCTCTGTTTTTTATCCATATGATACTTTGATGGTGGAAAGGTAGGAAGAGTGGCCTTTTGTTTTCATAAATTTTACATGTCCTATCTATAAACTCTTTAATAGCTTGTGACTGATGCCAGGCCAGGGATGTCCACTACACCATAATCACATTTTTTAAAATAGTTTGGTCATGTGCTTGAGAAAGACAACCGAAAAGCTGAAGTCCTATATAGATGGTAAGTGATTTGAAAAGTGTTGTGCCAGTATCAACGCTAAACTGTCATTGTTCCCAGATTGGTATGGGTATTAAACCTTTTGTAAAAAAGTACATCATTTATTATTATTGTTGTCGTTGTTGTTTTTGTTAGTATATTATTTGTTGTTGTTGTTTTTGTTAGTATTATTATTATTATACTTGTTGTTGTTATTTTGTACAAACTATTAAAAAATGTTTGTTTTTGTATTGGTGCTGAAACTCAGATGTTATATTGACCTTAATAAATAAAAAAACTACAGACCATTTTGCAATGGTATCACTGCAGTCGCCAGTCACCATATTGACATTACAACCCATGAGAACTCAGTAGTCCTAACTATGTTATTACACACAGCTTATCTCTATGGGAGTTCCTAGCACAGTAGGTGTCTCTAGGAGCACATTTTGCCATGATGACGCACACACACACACACACGCACGCACACGCACACAGACTCATAAGGTGAAAACAGTACCAGCCCTGCTATTGTGGCTGATTACAATTCAGAGTAGAAGCAAATTTGGCCAAGGGCTTTAGCAGTGTGTGTATAAGATAACTCATCAGAGATGCTCCAAAGTGTGATAAAATTTTTCTAATGACATCGAGATCATCACATGTGAAACAGAAATATTGTGACATTCAGACTTAACAGTCGTCAGCCGCTTGTACCTGGAATGAGCAGAAAAGTAGCCCTTTACTAATAATTAATGCTCTGTTTGAAAAGGTTAGATGTCTATACTGTCAGCTTGTGGTTCCACAGTGTATTTATAGTCTTTTATTATAATGCTCATTGTTGTTTACACCTTCAATTAAACGTATTCATGCATAATATGTCTTTTAAAAAAAAAGACCAAAGTGTGTTGGAACTAACGTCGATGTTTTTGTACTTTTAATTCGTTTTTTTTACATTTAAATTTGTATAACATATTGTCATCATATGACATATCATCAATGTAATTGCGCTGAACATAAGAATGAATCTAATCTTGAATTTTTCTCGGGAGAGACACCGCCGTGCCACTGGTGCCTCATTTCAAATAATGCTTTAGTTAAAATTTACCAGCTGAAAAACTGAGAAGGCAGTGCTGAATATTTAATCACAGATGGAGTAGGACATTTACACTCCTGACCTGTAGCCTTGTAGATGTGGAGTTATTACACTTCAAATGCTTTAGAACTGGGGTTTGCTGCCGAATGGTGGACTGTAGAGCATCCATCTGAAGAAGAAACTCTGCCTCTCAGACCAGGAGGAACCCACACCTCAGCTCCAAGGACAGAATTTATGAGAGTTAATTAAAAAAAAACCAAAAAACCTTCGAGCCGGAGCAGGTGGAAACCCCCCCCCCCCCCACTTCCCACCCACTCCCAACATACAGTACACTCAACTCTAATAAAACAGAGGCATTCACAGGAACCAATAGAAGTTTAGAACACATATAAAAGAGACCACAGAGGGAGAGAAAGATAACCCCAACAAAGACAACGGCTGACCTGACATCAAAGTGCGTCTGTTGTTTTAGTTCCCTGCTGTGCTGACTGTTGCCTTCCCAAGGGAGGACAGACTGAAAGAGCAAGTCATACCTCCATTCTGAAACCAGTCCTGAAAGGGGAGGGGAAAAAATACTGCATTGTGTTACAGGCCTTCAGGTCTACTATTTTGTGATTAGAAAGCACAGACTTTATCATCACTTCTCTTTGTATTAATGCACTGTCTATGCAGCCCTGTGTCTGCTATGCTTTTAATTGTTTGCTGTTGTACACAGGATTTCTTGTTGTTTTTCCGTCACTTACTAAGTGCCAGGTGGCTATATTTGGGAGGCTAAGGAGCAGAGCATATTCTGTACCAGGCGGATGGTAATTACCAGGTGCTCAGCCTTGGCAGTAGCAGCGTGTTTGGGAGTCTTGGTGAGCCATAGGATGTGTATACAGTGGAGGAAATAATTATTTGATCCCTCACTAATTTTGTAAGTTTGCCCACTGACATAGAAGCAAAAAAATGGACTGCAAACAGTCTATAATTTTAAAAGTAGGTTCCTTTTTACAACGAGAGACAGAATGTCAAAAAGAAAATTCAGAAAACCACATTATATAAAAGATATAAATTGATTTGCATTTCATTGAGTGAAATAAGTATTTGATCCCCTGCCAACCATTAACAATTCTTGCTCCCACAGACTGGTTAAATACTCCTACTCCTTAGACACACCGAAAAAAACTTGTTACCTGCAGCAAAGACACCTGTGTCAATCAGTCACCTGTATAAAAGACACCTGTCCATGCAATCAATCAGACTCCAACCTCTCCACCATGGGCAAGACCAAAGAGCTGTCTAAGGACATCAGGGACAAGATTGTAGAACTGCACAAGGCTGGATTGGGCTACAAGACCATAGGCAAGAAGCTGGGTGAGAAAGAGACAACTGTTGGTGCAATTATTCGAAAATGGAAGAAACACAAAATGACCATCAATCGACCTCGTTCATATTAAGGTAATGGAGTGGCCGAGCCAGTCTCCGGACCTTAATCCCATAGAAAATCTGTGGAGGGAGCTGAAGCTTTGAGTTGCGAAGCGACAGTCTCGAAACCTTAAGGATTTGGAGATGATTTGCAAAGAGGAGTGGACCAAGATTCCTCCTGATATGTGCACAAACCTGGTAATTAACTACAAGAAACGTCTGACCTCTGTGCTTGCCAACAAGGGTTTTGCCACCAAGTACTAAGCCATGTTTTGCCAGAGGATCAAATACTTATTTCACTCAATAAAATGCAAGTCTGTTTATGTCTTTTATTTAAAGTGATTTCCTGGATTTCTTTTTGATATTCTATCTCTCACTATTTGAATAAACCTACCATTAAAATTATAGACTGTTTGTTTCTTTGTCAGTGGGCAAACTTACAAAATCAGCGAGGGATCAAATAATTATTTCCTCCACTGTACATGTTGGGAAATGTGTGTGTAGCGGTATGTAGATGCTGTTGATGGCTGTATTTCTTTGCTTGTGGCTACTTTTCACTTTCCCTTTCCTCTCTCTCCCTCCAGCTGTTTGAGCTGCTGGGTCCAGAAGGGCTGGAGATGATCTCCACCCTCCTCCAGCGAAGGATGGCCATCGTCGACTCCCTCCTAACTATCCCACCTGATAGACTTGGCTTCCCACCAGGTGAGAGAGCCCCACGGCAACCATGTTATCTTCATGGTAACAGAAACTCACTGTATCAACCATTTTTATGATATGAGTTTAGATGTGAATTTACATCTAGACTCTAAGTATTTGGACACTTAAACATTATTTGATCTTCAGGCTCTGAGCTTAAGCACATTCAGTTTGTAATACAATAATGGATAAAACTTAAAACCTAGCTGTAAGTTCAGAGGGTTGATGTCACCATTGAAAGAACTGTATGTGGTGAGAGAGAGAGAGACCTTTTAACATAGTTCAAAAATAATTGGACACTTGGCCACTAATTATTTATTGAGCAGCTATGTGTTGTTTCAACATTATTTACACATAAAAGAGCTCACATGTCTCAGAGTTAACTGAAACCTTTTTCTTCATTGGTCAAAAAATCTGCTAACTCACTAACATCTGGCTTTTGTCAGCAATGGAAGAGGGTACAGTCGGCATTCACACCTGGGTCAAATGTAAACACAACACCCAGCAGTGGTGCTCAAGTGTGCTCAAGCATGAAAGTGTGAGCTGCAGGCCCGAAATAAATTTTAAAAACACACAATCACTGGGCAAAGAATCTTATACGGAGGCTTCGACACTTACAGGCACACCAACCTGGGGATGAGAAATGACAGATCCCTTTGACCTGTTTGCATGGCAGCTAGCAGCTCACTCTTTCTCCACTGTGTCTCTGTGTGTGCTCTGTAAGTGCATGTGATGACATCCCTGCAGTTGTGTGTGTCCTCAGTTCAAGCAGAAAGGCAAACTTGAGTGGCAGCGGGTCAATAGGTCATTAGGCTTTTATAAGCAGGTTTACTCGCATTTAAAAAAAAAACCCACTTATACCTGCTAATTTTGGTGGAAAAGGGGTATGAGAGTTGAAAGTTAGCATTTATATTGAGTCTGTCAGTATAAGGAAAGAGCTGACCATGCATGTGAAAAAGATAACAATAGGGCAAAAAACAGCAAATATCTATCAAAGGTCATTGGTTTGCTAAAACAGCAAACCCTTGGTAACCCTCAAAAAGAGAAAGGCCAGGGTGCAGTTCACAAACACATAGGAAAAAAAAGAAAGTGGCAGAGTTCCAGAACAAAGTTTGATGGAGTGATGAAACAAAAATCAACCTTTGTCATAATGAAATGGGAAAGTGTGGAGGAAAAAACAGCTTGTGACCCGGAACATACCACTTCATCTGTCAAACAGATGGCAGAATGCAGATAGCATTCTTTGTGCTCAGATTCAGCCAAATGCATTAAAACCCCTTGGCCAACATGTCATCATTCAGCTGGACAAGAATCCTAAAGATGTGACCAAAGCAACCAGAGAGCTTTTCAGGGTGAAGAGGTGGCATATCCTCGACTGGGTAAGTCCGTCACCTGATCTCTATCCTCATGAGCTGCAATCCAGTTGCTGAAGATCAAACTAAAGGCAGAAAGAGCCCATAACAAGCAAGAGATGAAAATGGCTGCAGTGAAGGCCTGGGAGAGCATCACCAGGGAGGATACAGGGCATCTGAAGATGTCTACGTGTTGAAGACTCCAGGCACTCATGGATCCCAATTGATTTTCCACAAAATATTAAATATGATGATTTTGTTTGACTTCATCTGTATATGTCCAATTCCTTTTGAACCTCTAAATATTGGGCACTATGTCCTAAAAGGGCCTCCCACACTGTTCTTTCAGTATTTATATAAACATACTCATATTAAATGTTCCATAGTTTACACTCTGGTTTTAAGTATCAAAAACCATCTCAATGTAGTTTTCCAGCTCCTCTCTCAGGCTTCTCTCTGGAGCTCTAGAAACAACAGGCCAGCTGACTCTCTTCTGAGTGGTTGAATAAAAATATAGCAGATTTCATGTAAAAACTCTAAGAAACCAAATCCTGCAAGGCTGGACAGTGGGTTTGCATGGGCTGGGCTTGGGGCGTGACTGAGAGCGGTGACTGCTCTGTTGCAGGCGGCCCTGGTTCAGATCCCGCGCCGGGTGGCCCTCTCCTGTGTGTCATTCCCCCACTCTCTGCCTCCCCATTTCCTGTCTCTCTCAACTGCTCTATCCAATAAAGGCATGAAAAAGCCAAACCCCCCCCCCCCCCCCCCCCCCAAAAAATCTAGATCTGATTTATGATCAAAAAAGACATGTAAACCTCACTTCCCACAATATGGGAACGTTAAAGCTGAGACTTGGCCCTTTAATGTATTTTCCATTATTTTTGTTCAAACTGAATGTGCTCAAGCACAGAGCCAGAACAACACAAATGTGTAACTGTCCAAATCTTTACTGTCTGGACTGTATGTACATTAAATAAAAAAGAGAGGAACAGAGAGAAACAATGCAGACACATTGACTTTAAACTAGTGTGGAGGTTATTTATGCATTTTTTTTTTCTACAATGATGGGTGTAGAGTAATTTTTAATGTGATGTGCAGTCTGATAATCAGACCTGCCATTTTCATTTCAGTCCATGTTAGTGTGTTTGTCATGTTAGTTAGACAAGTTTAGTATCTGTTTGACAGGAATGTTTTAAGAGTTACATTGTACGAGTTACATTAAGGACTGTCTGTTAGCCCAACAGCAGACCTGTTTGAATTGCAGAATAATTTGGAGATGTAAGCAGTGAGTCAGAGGCACTGTGATCGGCAGTAATAGCAGGTAACAGTACTAATGGGAAATACTGTTTAAGCCAGCATTACCAGATTTAGAGAAGGCATTTTTTAAATGCTCATATATATATTAAGACATGTTTTTCTTAAACTATATAGTAGTGAACTATTCTGACTGTTATTTGAAAATGAATTAGCCACAAGCAAGAAATGCTGAGAAAGTACTTCAAAATAGTGCTTCTGACAGATTGGATATGAATCTCAAGGGTCTACAGTCTTTAAAAAATGCAGTATTTAAAAAATATAAAATTTTAATTTGAAAAGATGAACTTGCTCCTCAGTCTGTTCAGGAACTTTTTGCAAAACCTGGTGAGTAGTAAAATCAAAAATCATTTAACCCATTTTCTAAGTGATGAAGTTATAAAGAGCATGGGTAAAAACAGGGGTAATAAAATTCTGACAATCCTAAATGCATCCACAAGATTCTGACTAGGCAGAAATCAACAGGAAAGGCAACACAAACTGACTCGAACCATCTTAAACTGATGGATCTTGAATTGCTGTGAAATGCAGAAGTTGTTGTCATTGGAAGGGTTGCCTTATATGTTAATGTTTTCAAGTAAATCTTTAATGCCAGGGGCCATCTGCAGAAAAGAATCGGTGGCCCTCGACTTTGCAGTCCTTGTAGTCTTTTTGGATAAGAAGACTGAGAAAATAAATCAGCCAATATTAACTTAATACCTGTATTGTGTCTGTATCTTGTGTGTATATCTGCTGATGAGTAACAAAACTCCATATTACCATATAAATACATATTGGGGGTCATTTAGAAGTAGTATCTTCATTACATGGTCTCTTTATTGCTGACACATTTATTTTTCCACTGTAAAATGTCCCACTACATACTTTGGTTGTTATTCTCTAAAACAAATTTTAAATGAAGTCATATGCTCCTGTTTTAATTGTGCAAGCATGATGATAGGTACACACCGTTCAGTTTTGGGTGCACAAACTACAACTTTGGCTCATGTGGGTGCAGTATGCTGGTAAATTGAAGGGTGTGGTGATTAATAAATTCAAGCATAGCCAGTCACACCACTGGTCTCATTGCTGTAAAACATGTCACAGTGATGCATGTCAACAACAGCTCAATAAACAGAAAGAGATCTGAGCACACAGCATCTAAAATCTGCAGCCAGAGGCAGGTGGTGTTATTTAACTCGTACAATGATGACAGAAATACATTCAAACATGGTGATGAAGCTGTTTATATAACCACAGCAAGTTCATACCGTATAATGTTACACAACAGCATTTGCACCAGTATTTCAAGAGTAAAACATGAAATACAACTTTTCTTAAAAAGTAGAATTTCATTTATATATATATATATATATATATATATATATATATATATATATATAATATTATTATTTCATATTTTCAAAGTTGGAAGGAAAAATCTTCTCCCATTTCAATAACAGAATGCTGAGTCACAATGAACCGGTCTGATGTGTGTCGTATTGTATGGAATTACTTTGTGTCAGACTGATGTCATTTGCACATGATTTGACATTATGAGGGTAACTCAGTGGAAAGCCATGCTTCATGGCCTGACGTGCTGATGTGGCACTGCTCATATAAGAGGGTGCAGATTTATCAACATATGTGTCCTGCTGCCTTCAGATGGCTACTGTAACAGTACACACGCAACAGTCTGAAGGCAGTCAGATGGAAAGGCCTTGTTGATGGGAGATCAGTGGAGCATGACTAGACTGGTTGGACCTGACAGAAAGGCTACAGTAACTCAGATAACCACTCTTTACATCTGTGGTGAGCAGAAAAGCATCTTGGAATGCATAACATGTGCAATCTTGAGGTGAATGGGCTACAACAAAAGACCATGTTGGTTCCACTCCTGTCACCCAAGAACAGAAATCTGAGGCTGCAGTGGGCACAGGCCCACCAAAACCGGACACTGGAAGACAGGAAAAATATAGCTCTATTTCTGCTGAGGCAGCAGATGGTAGGGTCAGACTCTGGCATCAACAGCATGAATTCATGGACCCAATCTGCCTTATGTTGACAGGCCAGGCTGCTGCTGGTGGTGTAATAGTGTGGGGAATGTGTTCTTGACACACTTGTGCCCCTTAATGCCAATCAGTCATGGTTTGAATGCCACAGTCTATCTGAGTATTGATGCGGACCATGTGCATCCCTTTATGGCCTCAATTTAACACCCTCTCATGGCTAGTTCCAGCAGGATAATGCTCCTGTCACAGAGCAAAAGTCATCTCAATCTGTTTTCATAACATGACAGTGAGTTCAGTGGCCTTCCCAGTCTCCAGATCTCAATCCAGTATTGGGATGTGGTAGGACTGGAGATTGGCAGTTGACAAATCTGTAGAAATTATATGATGCAACCATGTCAACATGGAGCAGAATCTCAGAGGAATGTTTCCAACATCTTTTGGAATCTTTGCCAGAAGGCTGACCAGTTTTTAGAGCAAATGAGGGCCCTACCCACTATTAGTATGGTGTTCCTAATAAATTGCTTGGTGAGGTGAGTGTATGGTTTTGCTTATGAGACAAAGTTACACACACTAATCTTGCTTTAATGAATTCTTATCAAAATGTTTGTTCATGTTATATGTTAAAAATGAATA
Source organism: Trachinotus anak (assembly GCF_046630095.1). Taxonomy (NCBI): domain Eukaryota; kingdom Metazoa; phylum Chordata; class Actinopteri; order Carangiformes; family Carangidae; genus Trachinotus; species Trachinotus anak. The sequence continues at coordinate 29,624,405 of NW_027273883.1, forward strand.
TCGACCGATGTATCATTTTTAGATTCAAATATCAGTATTAATATCTGTACTGGTGTCACAAATCCACTATTGGTTAGTATACTTACAAATACAGACTGCTCTCTGGTTATTTCCCCTACTGAAGTGTACTAAAGTTGTGCATGTTGGTGGTCAGTTTGCAATTAGGTCTTTGTTGTATTTGTCTTTTGCTCAGAGTAAACTGCAACAGCCAACATCTGACAGAAGAGTCAAAAACAACTGTGACTTGGGATACGCAGAATTTTCTACTGTTAGAACTGTAACTGCTAGTATTAATTAACTGTTCCAGTCATCTACTGATGGTTGCTCCTGAATCAATGTGAGTGTTTTTCTGTGGGATGAAGGGAGAAAGTAATGATAAATTAGGGCTTATAAAAGTGATCTGTTGTTTTTCCTTTCTCTCTGCCAATCCATATTAATATATCCACAACCAAAACAAAGCTCTCAAGCATCTCTCTCTCTGTAGATCTCATCAATTTTTTGATGTTGTAATCAGTACTTATTTTTAACATCTGAAGAGCCTGGAAGATTACACTCTTTCCCCTCTGCTCTGGCTTTTATAGATTCAAACTGTCATTATTGTGCCTATGAACGTCATCTAATATGAGTCCAACTTAATATGGACTTTAATATGGACAGACTGATATTATATGACATTGTCCAGTGATTTGTAATAATGGTGCTGCTGGTTGGCTATTTTAATTTTGTGTAAATCCACAATGTGTGTAATTGGTGACATAAGAATTTTGCCAGCAATTTCCTCCTGTTTCAGTTTTAATGTCTTTAACTTTCTATTTCCTGAACGTTGAGACAGTTCCTCTCTGTTTTGTCATAAAAGTGCACAAACCAAGTGAAAGCTATATTGCCTATACCTGCTAGATGTGTAAAGCCTTAGCAAGGTGGCAGTATCTTGTGTATGTCTTAAATAATTGACAGTATGTTAATATGACATTTAGAGCTTGTCCCAAAATTTGTTGTTTCTTTCGAGTAGTTGAGAAAATAATTGAAGGCAAAATTCTTAATATCATTAAGGCCTCTTTCTATGCAAAACCCCAAGTTTTAAAGAAAAATCCTACAGTATGGCCAATACAAATATAATTTCTCTATTTCCATTATTACTTTACACCTGATCCCTAAACAGTAACACAGCTTTTATTTAGACTCCAGATTTACCCCTTTTTATGTGAGCTTTAAATTTGTTATTTGATTGGTAGTTTAAATATTGTATTCTTTTGTATATTTTGGTAAAAACTAAACTAACACGTTTGTAAAAATTAAACAGACAGTAAGGCTGTCTAGATGATTACTGTGAACTAATGGTGTAGCATTTACCCTTTTCTGGTGTAAACTGGGGTATAGATTTATGTGAAATTAACAGATAGAGATTCAAGCCTTATGTTACACCCCCACTGCCCATGACTGTCAGTATGCTTGAGCTGTGTAGTGCCCCTGTTTTCTACATACCAGTGAAATGGCTCAGTCCACTGAAAGGCTATTACCTAAAGATTGGCCTCTCACTTCAACTCAGTTCTTCATTATTTCTTTCACGTCCTTCATGCCATCTACCAGGAACGATGAAGACCAGACTAAGGCCTCTTTTGCGGGCAGGTTCTCTATTTCTGTCCCGGCTTTAATACCTCTCGTGAATAAGAGAAATAATCAAATACCGTGCCATACTAATAGGGAAAAAGGCTGACATGTGCATGGTGTTGCTAAGGCCCAAATAAGCTGGGGCTCTTGTATGGAATAGGCTTACACTAGTTTTTGCTGTAGTTATCTGGCACTCCGGGTGGCTTAAAGCTGAGTTCATTGATTTTGTATGAGATTGTTTTTCAGGAGGCTTGATAGTGAGTGATACTAAAGCAGCCCTTGTAGTACCAGCCTTCCAATACCTCCTGTTTTTTTCTATTTCAAACTTTGTCCTCCATCCTGAGCCAACATTGTGTCTTGACCCCCTGTTTCCTTTGTTCTGAGGAGGCAGACTCCTCTTCTTATTTTCCCCTCCTTAATGTGCACAGTGGAGCTGTCAGGAAATATATAGCAACTATTAAAACCTCAGGCTTATCAGACAGAGATAATTTACAATGCAGGCGTGAGAAGCTCTGAAAATACCTTGCATACAAAGTACTTAATTGATATTATTTTACCCCTGTCCTTCTTCATACAATGAGTTTACTAGGAAAATAATTTGTGCCAGAAATGTAAAAGGCATGAAGACACCTTTATCCATGTAATGTGGGTCTGCCCTTGGGCTCTACCTTTCTGGAGAGAGATAATCAAAACAATACAGCAGTGGCTGAATCAATTCAACTTTTTGTCATGTTTACCCAAGATCTCCAAGTCTGGCATTTGCTCTCGCCCTAACAGGCTTTATGTCAGCTGCTAGGGTAAAAAAAGCCAAGTTAAACCTGAATATAGAGAGTGGGTTAAGCTGATGACCGAGAATATGTCATATGAGTTACATTTACACATTTGGCACTTTGATGCTTTTATCCAAAACAAGGGGTCAAGACACAATGCTGGCTCAGGATGGATTACAACATTTAAATGAGATAATAGTGGCCAACCTGCCTAACCTTCAAAAGTCACATCTGCTTGGCTGGAATCAATCTTTTCTAAAAGAAGATAACACTGTTACAGTCGAAAATCTAAAAATCTAAAAAAAAAAAAAAAGAATCTTAGAAATGAGGCTTAGACCTGGATAAAATGTTATTTTTTAGCCTCCGGCAGGCAGCCACAACACTGACGCCTGCGCAAAGGTGATATGACACCATTGACAGGTGGCCAATGGACCGTTGCCATGATTAAAAACACAGATTTCTTTAGCTTTGAAATTGGCTTGAAACATTTGGATTAATGTAAGCACACAACTTAACAAAATATATAGAATCGGTTAAGTCATTTTTAGACATTTTATTCTAGAAAAGTTACATATTATAACTTTAATTTATGTGTCTGATGTTGCAGTTATTTTAGCGGTGCAGAGCAGCATCTTGAGAACTTAGTCTTGTTTTGTTGTGTAACAGCACCTGGACAGGTGACAGGTGTGTGTCACCTTACAGCGGGAACAGCAGCGAAAACTAGCGTGTTCACCCAGGTTTTGTGTTTATATCAATGCTGATCGGAACTGGAGCTGATAAATATCCAGGTGTGAATGTTGATTAAACCCTTTTCCATCGCCGACAAAAGCCCGATGTTGGAGGGTGTTAGTGGGTTTTTTGACCGGTGGAAAAGGGGCTCAACTTTTTAGAAATTGCAATGCTTAGCAATCTTCAATCTGTTGTTATTTGTCATTAGAGAAACATCTGACATGTTTTGCTCTTGTTCCATTATCATGCAATCTAACATAAGTTTGTTCAGACAGAGAGGCTATCATGCTTGTTTTAGGAATCATCCCCCACCAAAAAAGTTGGACTTGGGTTGATGAATCTGTTGGCTTGGAAAGCCTACTGTAAAACAGGTCTTAACATTTCTGGAGCAATACCCACCTACCACTGTTGCTGTTGCTTCATGGATATTAAAAGAAACATCACAGAGTACAGTCTGTCATATGTTGCTGAATACGCAGGGACAGGAATTAGATCTGAATCTCCCTCAATGGCAAACTCCTCTAACCTGCAGGCAGGATTTGACAGGTTTGATGGACTAGATAAATTTCAGACAAATCTGTACACAAGGTACCTTTAACTGAGAGTGAAGTTATGGCTCATCTTTTTTCAGGCACTGTGAAACCAAACTAACTATATGTAAAAATGCAGCAGTGTAAACATTTTTAGAATCTTTTAGACTAAGGAAAACAAGCTTTAGCTGTGGTCACACACATATATGCTGCTTCAAACCTCAGATGATGTTATTCTCATTGAGAAGGACTTTTGATCAGTGTTAAAAATTTTTACTTGCCAGACAGCTTTTGAGATTAGTGTTGCCTTGACGACTGAGGGTGAAGTCAGGGGGGGTTAAAAAAGGCTGATTAAATTTTCCACTATTTGCATGCCATCAGGAAGAGTAGGATTTAGTGGGAATGCCTGTCTCTTGCTGATTAGCTTTTAAATTGCAGTTTGCAGCTTGGCACTTGCATGTTTATCAAAGTGGCTCCTCTCCACATTTCCATGGCTGATAGAGGCAGTGGTAAATGGAATGGACAATTAAAATGATGTCCGCACATACCAAAGGTTTTTATAGGTTTCTGGATCATTCAGAGAATATTTGAAGTAAATTAAGTATAATCACATTAGCTTGTATTATAATATATATGGCTGCCCCTCAACATCGATCCCCTGATTCTAAGCTCCATGTCGTCCATTGAAGCATCTGTCTTTTCCTGCTATGTCATTGTACAATGTATGATATAAACTCTTACAAACCTGTAAAACTGCAGTTAATGGAAATGTAGAAAATACTACCAATTAGTGGAATTGATTAGTTGACATAATACTAATCTGTAAATATTTAGATTTTTGAGTCATTGTTTAAGCCATTTTCATTTTCTGGTTTCAGCTTCTTAAATGCGAATATTTCTTGTTTTTCTTAGTCTACTATGACAGTAAACTGAATACTCTGGGATTTTGGACAGTTGGTCCAAAAAAACGTAAAGCTGTGTTCTATTTAGAAATAAAAAGTTATTTACAAACTAGAAAATGCAGGACACACCAGTATATTACAAAATAATATAATATAGAATAAAAATTGCTGTTTCATGTAGAAAAATGTCCCTTGGTTATTATTTTATATGGATGAAGAAATAGAACATGATAAATAAATCACTTTCAAAACAAAGTATTGGGTGTTAATATTACTCGTGTGCGCTGGATGTGTAGACACACTTTCCAAATAACAACTTCATATTTTTATCAGAGCTCAATTTCAACAGCAGCTCTGTTGCTGATGGCAGGGAAGCTGGTCCTGAGAGCAGTAGCAGCTCTCCTGCTGGTAGAGAAGAAAGCCGACAGCCCCCTACCTCCCACCCACCCCCCCACACACCCACCCCTCTTGGTTTGAAGACAAACCAAGAGGTGGAGCACGGCGGGATGCTGACAGCTCCACCCTGATAGAAATAGCCTCCCATTGAGTGTTTGTGTTTGTGTATGCCAATGCCTTTGAATGGGTCATTAAGCATATTTCTTTTTCGGTTCAAATGTAGTACAGTCAGTGTCGAGGAATATGTGTAGAAAACTGCACAGGAATCATTTCCGAGACTTGATGTACCTTTGCAAATGGTTCCGTCATGAATTTAACAAGAAGATGATGGCAGTGTTGCTCTTGACAAGTGTTTTAGACAATTTCCTCAGGCCAGGAACAGAACAGAGGCTTTTCTCTGCTGCTCAAATAAAAGCTCAGCTCACACTTGTGGTGTGACAGCTAATACAGAGAACGAGAAGTCAGCGGATGCAGGGAGTGTTGCGTCATCTCAAATGCTAAGGAAGTTTGACAACAAGGCGGTCTAGTTCATCACTGATCTGATTTCAGTGTTTTTTTAAACAATTTTATTTTCTTTACTTCAATGTGTGTGAGATCTATAGGGAAGGTTATGGAGTGTTAGCAGAAATATTTCATTAGCACTGGACTAGTTGACAAGTTATTAAATGTAACATTTATAATATAAGGAAAATGATTCTCCAATTAAAGCCAGAGATTAGATAACCTGTCAGTGTGATTGTTCTAGTCTCAGCGTAATTTCCTTGTCTTATAGACAGGACTGGACACAGTCTGTTGATATTGGTGACACAACTGATGACACTATATGGCACATCCCAAAACCAGGCTGTTAAATCAGTGAAAATGTTGAAATTTAACATCTATCATCTATCATTACCATGCTGTCAGATGAAATAAACACAGACAGGCATGTAAACCAATTTTTTTGTAAAATCTAAAAGAATAAATTTGGTAGAGTGCGCTTAGTATAATTTTGAATAAATGTTCCATTTAGTGATAATATATTTACATAATATATGATCTTGTGGTTATTGTGGTGATATAGTTTAAGATGCTTAATCAGCTTATTGAAACAGTATCTACTATATGTTGACTCTAAAAAGACTCTTCTTGAGAATCTGATAATGGTTTGAAAGACTACAGCTTCAAATGTGTGACAACACCTTGAAATCATCTTGTAAACAAACAAAATCTATCTTGGCAGTGCTCTTCACACTGATTATAGCATCATGAACGCTTGTGGAAATGAGAATCCTGGAGATTTGGAGCAACCACAGTTTGAGATACATAACAAGGCACAATAGCTCCCAAAGAGAGGGAAAGTTAAGGATGAGGAAAGGTTTAGACAGAGGACCTAGTGTATAGAAGGTGACAGAGTTAAAGGGGTTGGGAGTTGGAGAGGTAATGGGAGGGAGGGTAAAAGTGACAGGAAGAGTGTAAGAGTGCAGCAGGTAGAGCTGCTAGACGAGATAAAGAAGAAATCATTCAGTCAATCAGCCCAAGTAGCGGTACAATCATCAGATCTCATCTGTTTTCAAGAGCAATTCTGCCTTTTATTGAGCTGTTGTGCCCCAAACAGAGAGGCTGCAATAGGGAACATTAACCCCTGCATTGCCACATGCACCTGACACCAGTGGGCTGCAGCAATATGAATCAGTTTTTCCTGACACTGGCTGGCCCAACATTGCTGTCTCAATGTGACCAAGCTTCTGTTGTTCATCCAAAGATAAATACTCACTCAGCTACCTGCATCAGGGTCTGAGAATGTTTAAAATATTCCAAATTCTAGTATCAGTGCTCAAGTCCTTTAAATTGTGGATCATGGCATGTGTCTCAGGGAAAAGAAAGGAATCTTCGCACAGATTAGTAATTCATGCTCTTGAATTTTGTTATATATATGCTAGGGCTGTCAGCGTTACTGCGTTAATCGCGAAGAGATTAAGGACCCAGCATAACGGATATATGGATTGTAATCATGTTAATTGCATGCCACCAGAGATTCTTTATTTAAGACCGTCACAGGTGCTGTTACCAAAGTACTAGAGCACTGCATTCTAGAATCTTTGGCTGCTACTATTTTGACCCTTTGATGGACCCTTACTTGCTGTCAAGGTGCCACAGACGCTTCCTACAAAGATTTTACATGGCTGAGCAAAATACTTCATGACAAGGCATGTCTATGGGAGCAAAAGGGAGAAAATTAATCACGATTAAGAAAAAATTAATCGTTTGACAGCCCTAATATATTCACAAATTACTTAATTTGTTCTTGTGCATTTATTTGCAGACATCAAATGAACAAAATGAAGTTACAATAATCACAATTTGACATGTTTAAAGGATGTCGGGGATTTATCTCCTCCAGTTTCGATCCAACCTGAAAACAAAACTGCATAAAACCTGAGCCATAAAACCTGAGTCATGGTCTGACAGCTGTTATCTTTGCTCTGCATTAGAATGCACTGATAGGTGCATCTATTTCATGGAAACCAAAGCTTGCCAGCACTGAAACAATGTACAGAGCTACATTAGTTATACAGAAATAGTAGGTTGGATAATCTAGAAACAATGTCCAGTACTATCCAATCCAATCCAATTCTAAGAAATAGGGTTAGGGTTAGGGTCAAGATTGTCTTTTATCTTATAGCCTGTGTCTGAGTTAAAATAAATTATTATTCAGATGACAATTTATTTATCAGATATTTAAAAATTCCCAAATATCAATATCAGTATTGAACTCTAAAATCTGGTGGATCAGGCTAGTAACATAATTAACTATTTGAAAGTGCAAATGATTATTTTGTGCACGATTTATTTCTGTCAGATAAGATGTGTGTGTACAAATTATTATTATTTTTTTCCCTCATGACAACTGCTGAACAAAAGTTTGTAAACAGTTTTCTTCCACCTCTGAGCTTCAGTTCATTCAATTAGAAAAAAAAGAAAATAGAGGATACTACATTAAAGCTTTAATTTGAGTGGGTTTTTATGCCAATATATAAAGAACTATGTGGGAGATATAGCCCTTTTAACAGTGCCCAAATTGCAAAGGCTCAAGAGTAATTGGACATTTGGCTATTAAATGTTTCCTGGGCAGCTGTTTAAACGACACCCAGTTCCCTAAGAAGCATTTAACATTTGGCCATTGCCAGTGTCCATGAAAACGGCACAAAAGTATCTTCTATATAAAGTGACACTTTATATAGAAGAAGTGACACAGTGACACTGGCCCATCCAAAAGACAGCACACCCAGACACAAGAAAAGCAATCAAGTGTATATATTCCAGAAGAAAGCCATGTACCTTAAAAGTACAGAAACCATAAAATCAAAAACACATTGTGACCACAGCTCTGTGTATCATAAGTGGCACCCCCAGCACCAATAGGAAGTGTTGCGCTGCAGTTCACCAGCAGGACCAGGACTACACACAGAGCGGGACATTAATGTAGAATCGTGTGGATAACAACTACTTGAACCTGATTTCTCACCTGAAGAGTCAATCTCCAGAGCTATGGCTCGCCGGACGATATCTTTTTTGCCATTGTCTTTGTAATAATGTGATTGTGGTTCAGCTCTTTATATTTCTCGACCTCAACGGTAGTCTCTCCTCCTCTATTGTACACACACAAGACAGAGACAGCAATAGTTGAGGTGAGGGAAGTTGAGCTGCCATGTAAAAAAGTAAAAAAAAAAAAAAACAGCCTCTTTTTACAAATGTGTCTTTCAGCGGTACAGTGGCATGAAGTGTCGTGGCTGTGTAAGGCTTGTATATAGAAAATGATAGGGGCAGCTGTTCTGTGTGTTTTGGCCTTCACTCAACAGAGGTCTATCACACTATGGCTCTACTTTCATCTGTTTCATCTCAGGAGATTTAACAACCATTCAAACTTGGCCTCAGATGACTCTAATGACTGCCGTGACAACAGCCAGGAGCACTAACAAAACAAGTGACATCAGTGGCTTTGATAACGGCCCCATAGAGACTAAATACCTGGGTCCCCCACCAGTCGGTCAGAGCTGAAGAATCCTTTTGGATGAGAAGTGAAACATCTTCAAATATCTACAACAAAGTCCAGTTTCACTTGATCCAACCCTTCTTGGAGTGCCACAAATAGTTCTGTTACAAATCAAAAAAGAGATTTGGAGAGAGAAGTTCAATCCTCGGCACAGCTGGCTTATCGCTGCGTGAAGTGGGTGTGAATGACGGATCCTTAGAAAGTTAAAGTTAAAGTTGGACACACTCCCCTGATCTAAGTCAGAAAAGTATGGGGGGGGGGGGGGGGGGGGGGTGTTTATAAAGCTATCTGACAAGCACTTCAGATGGAATATAAAGCTACTTTATATTGAGCTCAATGTCCCGTATAACAGTTTGTGATGAATACACATCCTGTTAAACCACAGTGCTAGGTAATTGTCACATGTAGTATTAATCCTACAGAATGTCCAGAATGTCACTCTTTTCTTGGTCTGTTTTTCTCTTCATAAGGAAATCACTTCATTGCTCTGGACTCATGATAAAGCTTGTCATTATTGCGCTGATGTCAATTACAGTAACATGATGTTGTTCTCATGTACAGTTATGTTCATAATAATAGCAGTGTGTTTAAAAAGGTGAGTAAACCTCAAAATTCTTCAAATAAATTGTATTTTAATGAACACAAATGCATTGGGGACACTGCACATTCTATTTCAAAGCAAGAAAATTGGAAAAAGTAATTGAATTTGATAATATTTTACAGAAAGTCAAGAAATATAATGTTCAAAAAAATAGCAGTGTTGACATCTTTCTTTACAAACTCAAAAATGTACTATATAAACTAAGAAATGCTTGAAGATTCAACTTTCCTGAGAATCATAAACCAATATTTAGTTGCATAACCACAGTTTCTGATAACTGCTTCACATCTGTGGTACATGGAGTCGACCAACTTCTGGCACCGGTCAACAGGTATTGCAGTCCAGGACAATTGTACTATGTTCCACAATTCCTCTGCATTTCTTGGTTTTGCCTCATGAACAGCATTTTTTATGTCAGCCCACAAGTTTCCTATGGGATTAAGGTCCAGGGATTGTGCTGGCCACTCCATTACTTGAATTCTGTTTGTCTGGAACCATGATTTTGCTCGCTTGCTAGTGTGTTTGGGGTCATTGTCTTGTTGAAACACCCATTTCAAGGGCATTTCCTCTTCAGCATATGGCAACATGACTTCTTCCAGTATTCTGATGTACTCAAACTGATCCATGATCCCTGGTATGCGATAAATAGGACCATCACCATAGTACGAGAAACATCCCCATATCATGATGCTTGCACCACCATGCTTCACCGTCTTCACTGTGTACTGTGGCTTGAATTCACTGTTTGCAGGACGTCTGACAAACTGTCTGTGGCCCTTAGACCCAAAAAGAACAATCTTACTCTCATCAGTCCACAAAATATTACGCCATTTCTTTTTAGGCCAGTCCATGTGTTCTTTGGCAAATTGTAACCGCTTTAGCACATGTATTTTTTTTTAACAATGGGACTTTGCGGGGGCTTCTTGCTGGTAGCTTGGCTTCACATAGACGTCGTCTGATTGTTACAGTACTCACAGGCAATCTTAGATCTTCTTTGATCCTCCTGGAGCTGATCATTGGCTGAGCCTTTGCCATTTTGGTTATTCTCCGATCCATTCGAATAGTCGTTTTTCTTTTTCTTCCTCCCCTTTCTGGTTTTGGCTGCCATTTTAAAGCGTTTGATATCATTTTAGCTGAACAGCCTATCATTTTCTGCACTTCTTTATAGGTTTTCCCCCCTTTTATTAATTTCTTAATCAAAGAACGCTCTTCTTCTGAACAGTGTCTTGAACGACCCATTTTACTCTGTTTTTCAAGGACAAATGCACAGCCAGCATATGCAGTGTCAGTTGCCTTGATCCTTAAATAAGGGCCACCTGTTTAACACCTATTTTTTTCACATAATCAATGACCTCACTAATTGAACTCGGCACTGCTATTTTTTTGAACACGCCCCTTTCAGTAAATGATTCAGTTTCACAGAATCAGCAGCATGCACGTCATGCCTGTTGGGTCTGTTGGTTTTCTATACCTTTACTGAACCTTCTAGAAACTTACTTGCAGTGTAGAAGTTGAAATTCTAACAAAAACAGTGATTTATCTTGCTAGTGATGTGGGACTGCTATTATTTTGAACACAACTGTACGTCATAATCGTATTATCCACATTATTTCTTCTTCTTCTTCTTCTTCTGCATCTTCTTGTCATTGCAGCATTTTGCTGACAGGTGTGATATGATATCAATCATATCAATTTCACGAAATGAAAAAATGAGCCTAGTCCAAGAAAACCTATAATGTGGTAGCATTTTGCCTTTTATTTACCAGATGTTTGGGCTTGTGTTTCATCCAGATGTGAGCCAAAAAGTCGAAATGACCAAGCCCATCTATGGGTGCCAGGTGACCATCCAGTCAGAGCAGGAAAAACAGATGATGAAGATGTACCGCAGGGAGGAGAAGAGAGAGAGGAAGAGAGGCAAAGGAACAGATGATGGCGACTCCTCAGATGCTGCTATAACCTTTGACCCCAGAGAAATGAGAGCCCACAGGTAAATCATTTCTCCGGACTTTTCCTTGGTCTTTTTTCCCTCCCTATTGTTCTGTCTGTCCGTCTCCACCTGTGCTCTCATGTATCCACACCATAACTGACAAGTTTCTGCATTTTTAATGACAACTTGGCTTGGATTTTTAAAAAAAGTGTGGAAAAAAGCACAATGATGCAGAAGCTTGCCACATCTTTTCTTGTAGAGGATTTTCCTGAAAATGTAATTTCCGAAGAAGAAAAAAAGGAGCAGTGATCTGTTTAATTAAAAACTTAGCATGGCCAAATCCAGCACAGTGTGCAGGAAAAGATTAGTAGAGAGGTAAGCCACTTTAGAAATGAACATAATGCCTCATATCTTTGCCTCTTCATCTGAATCATCTGTCAACTGCACTATTTATTTTTAAAGCAAAAATATGGATGGAGATGAGGGTTCATATGTAGCTGCAGATGAGACATTGTGCTCATTTTTGGTCCATTGTAAACATGGTGAAATGACATTGATGTTTGTTTAAATTTGCTTTTTTCTTTACTTTGAAAATTTAATTCTCACTTCTTTCTTGCTCTCTATCTTGAGGAGTACAGTAACTATTCTTTCTGACTGTTTCATATAAACTGTGTATCTTGTCTTTTCTTGTACAGGGAGCAGGCCCTTCTGACAGCACGACGTGAGCCTGTGCTGACCAGAGAAAGAATGTATGAACGTATTCAGTATCCCAATGTCTACGACATCTATGCAGAGGCCACAAAGATGCCTGCGTTTGTTGGAGGAGCCAGGGTGAGGCTGCATGAAGTGTTTATTGTGTGTGATATGTTTGACTCTATGTATTGTGTAGTGTGTCTTCACTGTGGATGTTCAACACAATTCAAATGTTCAGCAAGAGAAAGCTCTTTAGTTGGAGTGATGCAGGATTCTCCTTTCTGAAGTTTTTCAGAGGAAGGTTGGTTGATTTATCTCCACTGCAGGGATCATACAACCTTGACACACTTAAAGGCCCCAGACACAGTGTGATAACATCAATTTTGCAGGTTCATTGCATGTCACACTGCGGCAGATGGGTATAACGAAATGTCGGTGTCAGACTGTATGCTGTATGTATCAGTTTTGTGGCTACATTGAATATGGTTAAAAAAAAAAAAATGTCAAAGTACAGCTAAAAAAAAAAGCTTTGGCCACAGTGAAAAAATATTTTTCAAAAATGGTACATGCAACTTGCATCATTTTATGCTTTATTCTGATTGGTTGACTTGTAGATGTGGGTCAAGGCAACAGTGACATTATGAAAATTTGGTCCTTAAGTTCTGACTGATTGATTGCATCAGCGTGTGGTCATTGGTCTGTATCTGGCTTACAAAGCCGTTCATGTGTCGGTGGTCATGTGTCACGGTGGATCAGCTTTGGTCTGGTACAGCCCACAGTGTGTAGAAGTCTTTAGTCTGCTTCTGCATCACATCCAAGTAACAGACCTAGTACCCATTGGTTTTTGCTTTTATGTTGTTTTTGGAATATTGATTTTATTGGTCCACTTCTCTCAAAGGTCAGACACAAGCACAATTCATTCATTATTAGCTCTAATCCTCCTCAAGTTTGGTTGCATTTTATATACGTGTTGTAAAACTGATCTCATTGTTCCAACTTATCGTCATCACTGTAATCAAGTACCTCAAAAAGTTAAGAGAAAAAAGAAGGTGTTTAATTTCTGCCAATGCAGTAGTGCAGTAAGTGTAGCTACTGATTGTGGAACTGGCTTTGGCACTGTAAAATCACATTTGAAAGTTGAATAATTATGGCATTAATGTTTCTCAACACAGAAACAGGGTGTCTCTTAGATAATTCCATGCTGTATGGTTATGTTATGGCCAATATTTATAAATATTTCATATCAATATTTTATTTTTCATGAGAAAGTACATATATTTCTATTGTTAGATGACTTGAAAAAACAAAACTGGAATAAGAACAGCTTTATTGGATATTCAGTTGTATTAAAATACTGTATATGTGGGCACAGAGAGGAGGAGAGAAGCAAACAGATAAAGGGCTGACACAGGCTGACAGTAGGCAGATTACAAATACAACGCAATGATGTGAGTTGTTTACAGCAGTTCCACCACCATTTTTAATTATGTCCTCAATTTTGCATTTTGACCATTCGCAATCCAGTCAAATACTGGGTTTTGACCATGTCTTGTTCATATATATTTAGCGTGGCACTTTCTGCCTGTGGACAATGATGTGAGATGAAATGATAGTGGAGAGAAGTGGAGAAGAACATGCAACAAAGCGTACTGCAATCATGATCATTCATATCACACAGCACAGTATTACAAACTATAACAAAATTTATTATCATCAGGACCTAAATGTTGATTTCATTATTGGATTTTTTTGTGGGATTTATTGAACAATTCTATTGTCCTATTTTTGTTCTATCTATCTAATTGGTCTGTGAACATGCAGTACTTCAAGTGTATGTACATGTTCAAAACAAGTAGTGAAGAGAGCTTCAGTGTGATATATCTGCTTCGTATTCTCAAGAGAATATGAAGCTTATGGAAAAAAGTAAGATTAGTATATATTGTGACTTTGTATGTCCTTCCAAGTTTTAGAGTGTGTTTTAAAATCCAGGTATGTTGAAGCATAGAGGTCATTTGGATTTTCTTTAGTTTTTTGTGTGTGTGACATTCAGATGCTGCTCCCTGAGGGAATCCGCAGAGAGAACAATAAGATGTATGAAGAGGTGGAGATCCCCCCCAATGAACCCATGCCTATTGGCTTTGAAGAGAAGCCTGTCTACATCTCTGAACTAGATGAGGTAGGAACCACTATGTATTTGTGTCTGCTATTGTGTTTTTGTAAACTGTGTGTTGATATATGCGTGTGTGTACACTAGAGTTAGAGTACCGGTTTTGAAGACTGACAGTGACATTTCTGAATTCAGGATGAGTTGGTCAAAATAATGAGTATGTTGATACTGATTAGCAGCTACAATAGCAACCATATATAAAGTTTATTATTATTATGTTGTTATTATTATATATAGCAAATGTTTTATTATTGTTTTATTATTGCTGTTTTATTATTTATTACTGTGACTATATACAATTGTAATGTCAGCTTACTTAAACATTTAACTCTCTTTTGCACTTTTCACCTTTAAGCGTCACTTCATTAACAAACTCTTATAGAGTCTATGGACAGTAATCATGGCACCAAGAGGTGACTGCTCTAGCTGAAGGTAGATGAAAGAGACATGCTAGAGGCTTATCATCACCATCAGGTTGCCTGGCAACCAGAAGTGACTCCAGTGCTGTGTCCAAAGTCATTTACTTATTCACTACTGCCTACTCACAATCTAGGGAATTATATAAAGTGGACTGTATAGTGTGCTTGCCTGGTAAACTACAAACACTGTGGGACACTGTGGGTAATTTTGTCTGCACTATTGATTGCATCATTGTTGTTACATAAATCACATCAACATCACAGATCAACATTGGCATGTATCTACCATTTTAAGTTTTGTCATAAGATCATAAATATACATAATACTATATTCTATACTATATACTATTCTATTCCACACTATATACTGTATTCATAAAAACACCCTGTGGAGTTTGGTTCAAATGTCTCCCAATCCAATTTGTATTTTTCCTTGCCATCATTAATATACTGAGACAGAGACAGCTGATGTGATGCTGTTGCTTCGTTAGCAAGACATCATCAAATTGTAATTCAAAAGATTAAACTGTGAACAGTGAACTTACAATTTCAGACTATACTGACATTTACACTGAAACATACACTTGGACAAGGCACGTGCTTACTACATACTACACACATATATGCTATGATATGATATGATATGATATGATATGATATGATATGATATCATATCATATCATATCATATCATATCATATCATATCATATCAAATCACATTACTGATCTCTAGCAGCAAATTCACAATAATATAACATACTGTACATTATTATAAAATGGACCATTCTGCGTACTTTTGCTTTTGGTACTTTAATTAC